>NW_028179356.1:0-16562 GCF_964030765.1 Micromesistius poutassou | reverse complement strand
GGCCACCGTCAGACCCATGGTGGTCAGCGGCCAGGCCCTCGTCCAGGGTCAGGGCCTGGGCCAGGGTCAGGGCCAGGGTCAGGGCCAGGGTCAGGGCCTGGGTCAGGGCCTGGGTCAGGGCCTGGGTCAGGGCCAGGCTCTGGGCCAGGCTCTGGGCCAGCTGGGCGACCTCAAAGCCAACTCCTCCTCCAACAACAACAGCTGCCTGGGTGGGGTCTGGGCTCCGGGGCTGAGGACCTCGTTGAGTCTGCCCAGGGTCTGTTCGGAAGCTCCTGACGCCCCCAGAGCTCCAGAGGCTGAGATGAGCAGCGCTGAGAGGGTCCACATGGTGAGTCCAGCGCCTTCGGGTTTGACGTCATTCGTTCCGAGTTTCCCCTGCTTCTGATATTGCGTATTGATTGCACCCGAGGTAATGGCAGAAACATTTACCATTCATCATTGTTATGGATGACGTCTGACTGTGAATGTCATGCGTGTTTACGACCATGGCTGTGTGCTGCACCCTGTGGTGCTTCACTCTTTTCTACATCAATTCCACTCATCTACTCCCAGTGTGTAAATATCATGCCACAGCGTTGATTACCTTCTTAAGAAGCCAAAACAAAGGTAGCACCACCATGACGCCTGTGATGAGTGTGTGTGATCATGTCTAGCCACGGTGTACACCGTGCCCTGTTGTTCTCTGGAGCATGATGCAACTGCTAAAGCTGAGAGTTAGGCTATCAGCCTTCAGTCCACTTGGATCAATGTGAGTGAGGGGAGAGGACAGAGGATCGGAGGGGATAACATTACAGTACAGAGGTGGCTAGTAACCACAGCCGTCCATCTCCCATTGGAAATCACTGAGACAATGAACAGCGTTTAATAATGCACTGGATTCCATCTTTATTGTTTGCTGTTTGTATGGACAGTGTTTGACAGTTTGCTAGTGTGTATTGAATCAAATGGTATTGGAACAGTAGAGGGCAGCAGAGGGCCACTGTGTGTGTGTGTGTGTGTGTGTGTGTGTGTGTGTGTGTGTGTGTGTGTGTGTGTGTGTGTGTGTGTGTGTGTGTGTGTGTGTGTGTGTGTGTGTGTGCGTGTTTGTGGGCTAGACCGCACGTGTGCACTTTCACACTTTCGCACATAAACATTATTTGTGTTGAAGGAGATATTCTGACCAGTGTGTGTGTGTGTGTGTGTGTGTGTGTGTGTGTGTGTGTGTGTGTGTGTGTGCAGTTGCCTCTTTACTCATTGGCACATTGACACATACACAGATTGATGTGTTTTGTAAATTAATTGACTGCCTTTTCCGTGAATTCTATAGGAGCGGGTAAATCACGATTTGAATCGAAAGTTTGTTTAAGGGAATAGAAAAGGCTGTGCCCATTAAATAATGCCTTGTGGAGTGAACAGTTGAGGTAAGGTAAGGTCAGGTGCTGCAAAGCATGTCAGAAATAAAGAGATATTAACAACGTAATGCCAGAAATCTACTACAGTTCCATTGAAAGAGTCACTATTCTACTGCTGTACACAGAGCTTGGGGTGGTTATTGGAAAGAGTGTGATGTATTGCATATGCTTTTCAGGTTAAATATTCATTTTTTAAGTGTATTGTAAGAAAACGCCCAAATGCCCATGGTAGAGTGACAACATCATAATAACCCTCTCCATCTTTGATGGACCTCCACACTTTCGTCTTCTGCCGTTCTGATGGCTGATGATCAAAATACTGTTAAAGTGGAGATGATTCAAATGACGCCATAGATGTAACACTGCCGCAGCCTATGTGCGAACACAATGAACCGTGAATCAATAATGTATTGGAAAAAATCTAAAATTTGCAATATTTACAGTATGGATTTCTTCGAAACGCCTCCATTGAGTGAGAGGCCGACCCATCCATCACACCTCTGGTGAACTCCACTCCCACGCATGCTGACGGTCTGCAGGGGAGCTGTGGGTCCTTTCAGTAGGGGTAGGGGTCCTTTCTAAGGACAAGAGGCTCACGTTCAGCCCCAGCCTGAGGCTCCTCCCCTGGTCGATATGTTCAGAGAGGCCTGTGGATGTAATGCCCCCCTATCCACACCCCTTCAGGGGGTGTAATGCCCCCCTATCCACACCCCTTCAGAGGGTGTAATGCCCCCCTATCCACACCCCTTCAGAGGGTGTAATGCCCCCCTATCCACACCCCTTCAGAGGGTGTAATGCCCCCCTATCCACACCCCTTCAGAGGGTGTAATGCCCCCCTATCCACACCCCTTCAGAGCGTGTAATGCCCCCCTATCCACACCCCTTCAGAGGGTGTAATGCCCCCCTATCCACACCCCTTCAGAGGGTGTAATGCCCCCCTATCCACACCCCTTCAGAGGGTGTAATGCCCCCCTATCCACACCCCTTCAGAGGGTGTAATGCCCCCCTATCCACACCCCTTCAGAGGGTGTAATGCCCCCCTATCCACACCCCTTCAGAGGGTGTAATGCCCCCCTATCCACACCCCTTCAGAGGGTGTAATGCCCCCCTATCCACACCCCTTCAGAGGGTGTAATGCCCCCCTATCCACACCCCTTCAGAGGCCTGTGGATGCAGTACCTGCACTATCCTGGCTCATTTCACACTAAACTAGACAGGGCCTGATGAGCCGCTGTGATAATGGTCTGGTGAAATTTCAGTAGGGGTAGGGGTCCTTTCAGTAGGGGTAGGGGTCCTTTCAGTAGGGGTCCTTTCAGTAGGGGTAGGGGTCCTTTCAGTAGGGGTAGGGGTCCTTTCAGTAGGGGTAGGGGTCCTTTCAGTAGGGGTCCTTTCAGTAGGGGTCCTTTCAGTAGGGGTAGGGGTCCTTTCTAAGGACAAGAGGCTCACGTTCAGCCCCAGCCTGAGGCTCCTCCCCTGGTCGATATGTTCAGAGAGGCCTGTGGATGTAATGCCCCCCTATCCACACCCCTTCAGAGGGTGTAATGCCCCCCTATCCACACCCCTTCAGAGGGTGTAATGCCCCCCTATCCACACCCCTTCAGAGGGTGTAATGCCCCCCTATCCACACCCCTTCAGAGCGTGTAATGCCCCCCTATCCACACCCCTTCAGAGGGTGCAATGCCCCCCTATCCACACCCCTTCAGAGGCCTGTGGATGCAGTACCTGCACTATCCTGGCTCGTTTCACACTAAACTAGACAGGGCCTGATGAGCTGCTGTGATAATGGTGTGGTGCTGGACACCACTGCAAACATCCACTTTAATTGTAGCGGTGTGGTGCAATTACAGAGAGAGATGGTACTGTCCGATGAAGAACGGCAGCTCTACTAATGTCCCTTCAGATGTACCCAATGCCCTGCTACATGAACTCACGCTGTGTGTGTGTGTGTGTGTGTGTGTGTGTGTGTGTGTGTGTGTGTGTGTGATGGTTAGTGTGAGCGTGTGGAAGTGTATTTGTGTGTATAGTCTATTTTCTTCAGCACTGGGTCTTTTTTTCTCCCAAAAAATGGTTTCCTAACCAAAGCGGCAGAAGACTCAATCAACCTGTATGCGTGGTGACTCAGCAGCGGTCATATAAAAGAGAAAAGGCAGATTGATAGTTGAAAGCAGGATGCCTGAAAGGCTGACTACATTATATTCCACTTTGAGTTGTCAGCTGCTGCCAACATTTTGTGATGAATGAAGATATTTCCACCACAAATGTATCGAGAAAAGGCACAAAGTGGTTTGTAGAACCTGAAAATTTCCGATAATGTAATAACTAGGGGTGGGAAAATTAATAGATTCTTCGATGGACCGCGATTCTCTCTAGAAAGATTCGGTCTCAATGCAGATAAGTTAATAATCAGAATTTTAATTTAAAAATAATGATAATAATAATAATAATAATAATAATAATAATAATAATAATAATAACAATTTTATTTTTTAATTCAATTTGTTAACCTGCTGCAACATTCTGTTCGCCTGCTGCAGAGCACTACAGAAAGATTAGCTTTTTCTTCAATGACATAGAAAATAAAGATTATAAAGAAAAGAAAACTGAATCTGTTTTTTACATCCATCCATATTGTTTTGTAATGCAAGCTGCATTGATAATTGCATTGTTCATAGAAAGTCATATTTGTGCCAAAAGCTTTTTCTCTAATAAAGTATTAGATAAGGTAATTAATCTGTTGATTGTCTTTAATGATCATCACAAAAGTAGGAAGTGATTACCAAAGTCTTGAGTAGCAAACTCAAATCTGCACTTGAGTCCATTGAAAATGTAATAAAACCTGATAATGTAATAACTTCCCGATAATGTAATAAAGTGCATTTCCCAATAATGTAATAATCTCTCTACCAATAATGTATTAAAGTGTTACATTAACGGAAGGTTATTACATTATCCGGTTAGCCTTAATTTCGCAGAACCTGATAATGTAATAATTCCCCAATATTGTAATAATTTAACAGCAGACCACCCATTACTTGGGTCCCAGTGGTGATACTGTGTAGGCAACTCTAGGTCAAGAGCTCTAGCGCCACCAACAGGTCAAAGTTGGACATGCATTAATGTTAATAACTTTGAGCCGTTCATCCGTTCGTTTTTCACAAACGAGGTATCTTTGGAACCCTTGGGCCAAGCAGAGTTCAACACATCCTATGACATCATTTTCCGCCATATTGGATTTTCCGCCATGTTGGATTTGATCAAAAACCTTTAGTTTTTTGACCTTTTGTTCAAAAGCCTCTCTTGTCACAAATTTTGTCTTCTCGAAACGTCGCCCAGATGATCTTCAGACCATGACACACAAATGCATTCAACAGCTTCTTGAAATTCAAAAACGTATGGCCGTGACAACCAATCAAACTTGATGGCTAAGTCGCCAAACATAACATATCTAACATATCTTAACCAAACTTCAAATTTCAATGTCTGGTGATTTTGCCAGACCTCCCCAAATAGCTCCAAAACAATTTTTCACATCAGAATTTGGCTGCCATTTTGAAAGATGTCTAAAAATAATAGTACATTTTCACAGGTCACATATTCTGTCCAATCTTCATGAAACTTGGCATATGATCTTCAGACCAAGCTGAACAAATGTGTCAAACAGCTTTTTCAAATTCAAAACTGTTTGGCTGTGACAGCCATCCAAATACCACGGTGAGGCCGCAAAACAACAAGAACTTGCGCCAATGCATTTTGGAGATATTGCACTCAAGATCATCATGGCTGTCACAGCCAAATGGTTTTGAATTTGAAAAAGCTGACACATTTGTTCAGCTTGGTCTGAAGATCACATGCCAAGTTTCATGAAGATTGGACAGAATATGTGGCCCCCTAGAGGTCAAAGGTCACCAGATGTTTTAGGTGTCCCCAGGATGATGTCATGAGTCTATGTACCAAAGATATGTACCCAAGATATGTTAAAGGGTTGCTGAGAAATTGGCTTACTTCCTGTTTGGCGACCTCACCGTCAAGTTTGATTGCTTGTCACGGCCAAGTGCCTTTGAATTTCAAGAAGATGTCGTACGCATTCGTGTGCCATGGTCGAAAGATCATCTGGGCCAAGTTTAGAGAAGATTAGATAACATTTGTAAAAAGAAAGGCCTTTTAAAGGTTTTTGATCAAATCAAAGATGGCGGAAAATCCAATATGGCGGAAAACAACATCATAGGATGCGACGAACTCGGCTTGGTCCAAGGGTTCCAGTGATACGTCGTTTGTGAAAAACTGAAAAGTTAATAACATTAATGCATGTCCAACTTTGTTGGTGGCGCTAGAGCTCTTGACCTAGAGTTGCCTACACAGTATCACCACTTGGACCCAAGTAATGGGTGGTCTGCTGTTAAATTATTACAATATTGGGGAATTATTACATTATCAGGTTCTGCAAAATTAAGGCTAACCTGACAATGTTATAACCTCCCGTTAATGTAACACTTTATTACATTATTGGTACAAAGATTATTAAATTATTGGGTTATTATATTATAGTTATTACATTATGAGGTTTTATTACATTTTCAATGGACTCAAGTGCAGATTTTATTACATTATTGGGGTTATTACGTTATCGGGAATCTATTACATTATCAGGTTCTACATGGTGCTTAAAACTTCACCAAAGTGCAGAAAAGTGTTGCACAAAAACCTATGACACTGTGTGTGTTTGTGTCTGTGTGTCTGCGTGTGCGGGGGCGACCGTGGCTCAGGTGGTAGAGCGGGTTGGCCAATGATCGGAGGGTCGGCGGTTCGATCCCGCCCCTTGCCACTTGTGTCATGGTCGTTGTGTCATTGGGCACAGACACTTCACCCGCCTTGCCTCAGTGTGAATGTGTCTGACTGCGGTGTGTTTGAGGTGGTGGTGGTTGGATAGGCGTATAGGCGCTGAATGGCAGCCACACTTCCGCTGCACTTCTGCTCCAGGGCAGCTGTGGCTCCTATCGTAGTTTACCACCACCGGAATACAATATAAATGAATTATTATTATATGTGTAGGTGTGCATGTCTGTGGATACTTGTGGGTGTGTGAGGTTGCGTGTGTAAATGATGTGTGCAGGACAAAAACGACAGTGACAGCTCAGCATAGGGTTCTGGGTGTTGCTGATCGCCATAGCGACATGCTTTGTGTTTCCCAGGTGCAGCAGGCGGTGCACGGGGTGACGGTGGAGGAGTGCCAGACGGCCCTCCAGAACCAGGGCTGGAGTGTTCTCCAAGCTGTGCACTACCTCAAGGTACCACAGGGGGGCTACACTGAGGAGGGCGCCCGCATCCCCAATAGGAGCCTAGCGCCTCATTCCAGCCCCTGTTGTGGGCGGAGCATCAGGGGGTAGCATTAGGAGCCACGCCCACAACAGGGCGTAGCATTAGGTGCTACGCCCATAATAGGGCTTTGTCTCTGGATTTTGTGAAATGCAGAAATACAAAGTACAATTTCGCGATACAAAAAAAAGCGAAATGCTAAATATACATATAAGTATACAATTATTCTGAATGTGCAGTGTGCAAACGGTGTGGACAGAGGAAGGAATTCTACTACATAAAATATTAAACAAATTGTGAATTCTTCTCTTGTCCATTTACAGGCAGTATTGTACATCTACGAAACGTTAGTCCATCGGGATTCCATTTCAAGAAGAAATTTTAACTCAAACTAACACTATCGGTACACTATGAAATGATCGCTACAGGTTACGTTTAGGGCGTCAGTGTGTGGGCGCGTGTTCCTCCATCACAGCCCCCAGGATGTGTGTGATGGCGCTGTGCTCACCCCCGTAGCGCTGAGGTCTTTCTAGGGATAAAAAATTAAATTTGAAACGAAATACAACTGTATACAAACTCAGCAGTTGAGAACTCCAAGATGAGTGAATGTGATGTGACTTTGTGGCCGCCGTGTGCGACATATGTTGCTTCGCGAGCCAAGCGCATTTCTCAAACCGAGTGGCAGTATTATAACGGTCAGAGCCCCAACCCTACCATACAGTACGTATAGAAATAACCTTGAAATAGGGACCAGGGAGAGAGATGTCCTTATAAAACACCTTTCTTTTTGAATAAAGGACATCTCAACATAAATGGTCCTCATTTATATAGCACTTTTATCCAAAGCGCTTTACAGTGTTGACTGACATTCACCCATTCATGCACATATTCATGCACACACCGACGGCGGAGTCAACCACGCAGGGCGACAGGCAGCTCGTCAGGTGCAGTTAGGGTGAGGTGTCTCGCTCAGGGAAACCTCTACACTCAGCTAGAAGGAGCCGGGGATCGAACCAGCAACCTTGCGGTTACCAGCCAACCCGCTCTACCTCCTGAGCTAATGCCCCCCCACGTGACTTTAATACCAGATACCGACATTCCAATGCTTTGAGAGCCTCATAGGAATACAGAATGGACACCCAGCGCCCCTCAACCACAGACAGCTCCAGTGAACCCGACGGGGCCCGGTGTTTAAACGTCTCTGCTGTGACCTCAGCCTCCGTGTTGAGGACACAAAGAAACGCCTGGCTGAAGGCCAACGCCTGGTCTGCTGCTGAACGTCCAGCGCTGAATCAAAGAGGCTCAGTGAGGCTGACTGTAGAGCTGACTGTAGAGCTGATAGTGAGGCTGACAGTGAGGTGACAGTGAGGTGACAGTGAGGCTGACAGTGAGGCTGACAGTAGAGCTGACAGTAGAGCTGACAGTGAGCTGACAGTGAGGTGACAGTAGAGCTGACAGTGAGGTGACAGTGAGCTGACAGTGAGGTGACAGTAGAGCTGACAGTAGAGCTGACAGTAGAGCTGACTGTAGAGCTGACGCTGAGGTGACAGTAGAGCTGACAGTAGAGCTGACAGTGAGGCTGACAGTAGAGCTGACAGTGAGGTGACAGTAGAGCTGACAGTAGAGCTGACAGTAGAGCTGACTGTAGAGCTGACGCTGAGGTGACAGTAGAGCTGACAGTAGAGCTGACAGTAGAGCTGACAGTAGAGCTGACAGTGAGGTGACAGTAGAGCTGACAGTAGAGCTGACAGTGAGGCTGACAGTAGAGCTGACAGTAGAGCTGACAGTGAGGCTCACAGTGAGGCTGACAGTAGAGCTGACAGTAGAGCTGACAGTAGAGCTGACAGTGAGCTGACAGTGAGGTGACAGTAGAGCTGACAGTGAGGTGACAGTGAGCTGACAGTGAGGTGACAGTAGAGCTGACAGTAGAGCTGACTGTAGAGCTGACGCTGAGGTGACAGTAGAGCTGACAGTAGAGCTGACAGTGAGGCTGACAGTAGAGCTGACAGTGAGGTGACAGTAGAGCTGACAGTAGAGCTGACAGTAGAGCTGACTGTAGAGCTGACGCTGAGGTGACAGTAGAGCTGACAGTAGAGCTGACAGTAGAGCTGACAGTAGAGCTGACAGTGAGGTGACAGTAGAGCTGACAGTAGAGCTGACAGTGAGGCTGACAGTAGAGCTGACAGTAGAGCTGACAGTGAGGCTCACAGTGAGGCTGACAGTAGAGCTGACAGTAGAGCTGACAGTAGAGCTGACAGTGAGGTGACAGTGAGGCTGACAGTGAGGCTGACAGTGAGGCTGACAGTGAGGCTGACAGTAGAGCTGACAGTGAGGCTCAGTGAGGCTGAAGGTGAGGCTGACAGTAGAGCTGACAGTAGAGCTGACAGTGAGGCTGAAGGTGAGGCTGACAGTAGAGCTGACAGTAGAGCTGACAGTGAGGCTGAAGGTGAGGCTCACAGTGAGGCTGACAGTAGAGCTGACAGTAGAGCTGACAGTAGAGCTGACAGTGAGGTGACAGTGAGGCTGACAGTGAGGCTGACAGTGAGGCTGACAGTAGAGCTGACAGTGAGGCTCAGTGAGGCTGAAGGTGAGGCTGACAGTAGAGCTGACAGTAGAGCTGACAGTGAGGCTGAAGGTGAGGCTGACAGTAGAGCTGACAGTAGAGCTGACAGTGAGGCTGAAGGTGAGGCTCACAGTGAGGCTGACAGTAGAGCTGACAGTGAGGCTCAGTGAGGTGACAGTAGAGCTGACAGTGAGGCTCAGTGAGGCTGTAGGTTCCAGTCTAATTAAAAACAGTCAATTTTTCCCCTGCTGTAAATCAGCAGCCAGCTGTGGCTCAGTGTGAGGTGTCTTCAGTCCTCCTCCTCCTCCTCCTCCTCCTCCTCCTCACTGCTCCTCCTGTGGCCTCCCACCGGCCCGCTGCCACTACTGAGTCTAGGAACTGTACAACCCATTGAACCCATTGATTGTGTTAAAAAAAACCCAGACCCTTGTCTGATCTGAGGCCTATCTCTCAGCATGCTGGGTCAATTCAAATGGATCAACTCTCTTTCACAAAGAGATGCGCTCTGTGCTTCTCAATCTCCCTCTCTTTTTGCATTTGATTTCCCACCTCTTCAACCTTCTTTTCTCTTCTCTGTTCCTCTGTCCTCTTCTCGCTCTTTCTCACCCTTAGAGTCGGGAGGTTTGTCCGTGCCCTTCAAAGAGCCTGTGAAGCCCTTATAGGCTGGGACTGTAATTAAGGAATATATATATATATATATATAATATGGGGTTTCACTCTCCTGTGCTCATCTCCTCTCACCGTTTTCACCTCTCCTCTCCTTCCCCCACCTCTCTTCTCCTCTCTCCCCCCCCCTCCCCACGCTGCTCCTCTCCTGCAGGTGGAGCAGTTGTTCTGCCTGGGTGTGGGGACCAGGGCAGAGTGCCTGAAGCTGCTGGAGGTCTGTGAGTGGAACCTGGAGCTGGCCAGCACCCAGCTGCTGGACAGCTGGGGAGCCCCCACCAGACAGAGGCCCTAGGCCTGGGCTAACAGACTACAGGTAACTAAGGGCATTTAATGACTATTTGAGATACTTGAGGTTAATTCACATTATTTTAGTTATTTGGACTAGACTAGCCTACTAGTCTAGTCTTGCCCAAGTCTAGTTACCTGAGTTTGACTCATGGTTTGCTAGTCTAGAAATTCCAATCTTTTCATAATCCTGAAGCAGTTTCATTTATCAAGGCCTCTGGCTGAGTTCACAGTGTTCATCATTTAAGGTAACTCTCAGTTCTCCTTTGTCCTGCCTAATTTATCTTTCTTGATGATAAACCAAGTCAGTATGAATGGTATAGCAGGACCGTTAGTAATCCTAGACAGTAATGCTAAATTAATTAGTATTAGGTAATGCAGTAGTAGGCCCTACTATAGAGCAATAGCATAGGGGTAAGGATTAGGAGGGGTGGGTTAGGATTGTACATTGTAATTCACTTCTTAAGGTTAGGGTTAATCTAAACCACAATAACAATAATACTATAATTAATACCTTAGTAAACATGAACACCATAACATAGTTTATATAAACACCTTGCGTGAACATGAACAACATCGGTAAATGATGATCGACCTTTAGTTGAATCTTAATTAACTAAGTTAATGCTTATGACTGCATTATCTAAAAAACGATGTGTTCCCAATTCATTTCCTTTAGAAACACTTTAAAGAGGAAAACGGTAAATGGATTTAGTCCAATGTGTGCTTTTCTTGTCAATTTGCAGGCGGTGATGGATATCTGCTCGCTTCCACTCCTCCAGCGCGATGTCGGCCGGTTGCCGTGGACACAGGGTCGTGTGGTCTGTGGTCCGATGTTTGACCCCGTGTCTGAAGCCTTTTCATGGGGGAGGAACGGACAGAAACTGAGAATCGTCTCAGCAAAATGTCATTGACTCTGCACAAAAGGATGAGGACACCTGATGAATAAAAACGTTGGACTAAACGTGAACAGAAAGGAAACATCCACAACTGAAGGACACATCATGTTCATGTCGGTGTCTATTTAAGAGGTTTAATATAATATATATATAATGTGTTTTTATAAAATGAGAAGGAAGAGGGGAAGTGCTGGAGGTGATTTCTGATACTATCTATCAAGTGAGCACACAAGAGAAGCGTCAGCCCCACGTTGCTATTGCTTGATCCAGGTTGCTATGGTGATCTCCACAGCGATATTCTCACTGACAGACTCACACTGTAGACCAACAACATGGTGGTAAACATCTTTGGATTGTCCTGTTTTGTGTTGAAAGCAAACTTAACAAATTGTCGTTTTATTTAGTTATGTTCCCAGAACAGGTCAAAGTACTCATGGCTGATCATAGAGATGCAAGATCTAGGATGAATCCCCCTCCTCAGTTATTTTTTAATATATTTGTTTCCCTACAGTTCCACAATAACCTGTCCCACAGTTAGTTCCACGCTCTGTTGATTATGTTGTGTTCCTTCTTCAAAAGGCCGCCTTTTTGTGTCCTCCAGTGAAGCGTGACTGTACAGTACAGTACAGTACGGAAGGTTCCTTCCTGTATTCTTGTTTAGCCTCAACGTCGACTCCCACCTGAACACTGACCCCTCACAGCCGAGTCCTTCAGACGGACACGCCGCCAGGCAGCCATCTTGTTCTTGATCTTGGAGGCGCCCCAGCGACTCTGCACCCTAATGCACAGGCCTGGCCTGGTAATGTGTCCCCTTAAAAGCATGACATTGCTGTTTGTCTGCAGTCTCAGTGGGGGAGATGAGTTTGGGGTTGGGGGGACGTCAGCTCTGAGCAGAGTTTTTTGTTTGTTTTATCATTTCCTGGTTGTTTTGCCATCAATACTTTGAGACATGTCACAAGTCATGAATCATGGAAATAATGACATTCATCTGTCTGTCACAACATCAATGGACCCCTCAGCACAGACACACACACACACACACACACACACACACACACACACGCACACAAATAGCACACGCACACACAAATAGCACACACACACGCAGACACCTAGACATCTCCAAATCAAAAGGTAGACAAAAGACATTGCACATTTTTCACTCTCCAGCCCCAGCGTCTGGAGTGGAGTCCGTCACAGGACCAGAGACAGCAGAGACCAGCGTTCACGTCTCATTGTAATCTGTTGGCAAACCAGAGAGAGAGAGAGAAAGATTGTTTAAAAAAAGGATATGTTGTCTCTTACCCTCTAACCAAGATGCTGATATCTTTAAGATTGACCAAGAGGTAAAGATCATCCCGTTCATGGGGTTACCGGGGAGATGTTATTTCTCTATTCAACACGTCTGCCAACAAACTAGCGAACCTTTACCCTAGTTCCCCCGTCTGTTTTTAAAAAGGAGGTGAGTTGCTGTTGTATCCCATTTTTTTTTTAAAATAATAACATTCAACTTCGGCTTAAGTTGTAATGGTTGTTGTCCGTCATCACGGAGCAGCGGCCTGGCTGGGTCCTTCTGTCTGGGTCATCCTGTTCTGCCGGGTCGTCACGGAGACCCTCTCTGTGTGACCGCGTGATTCCAGCGATTAGCTGATCAGGGTGTTTGTCAGGAACAGGAGGCTCGCCCTCCCCACTGTGTCCTCTTCTTGTTCTTTCATAACCCAGCTGCTGGTTTTTTTTAAAGGTGTTTTAGACGCCCTAGAAGAGTTTCTTTTCGATCAGCCCCCCCCCCCCCCAAAATAGTGTTTATGTTCCTGTGTTTGAAGTCCTGTTGAGTACCATGTCTTTGTGTTAACCTCCCGTCTCTGCTGGATGTTCTGGTTTTCAGTTTTACCGTTGCTGTGTTTCTACGTTTGTCTTCACCCGAGGGACTTGATAAGGATTTCAGCTTTATTAAAAAAAAAAAAAAAATGTTGTCCTTTATTTGTTCTCTTTTCTTTGTGTTCCTGGGCAACAAGTTCAAGCTGCCGAATATATATACAGTATATATATACTGTGTATATATATATACAGTATATATATATATAAACGTAGTAAGAAAGAAAAATATGTGTGTGTGTGATGTGTGTGTGTTGTGTGTGCCAGCACACATGTAGAGGTGGGGATGAATAGGGTGTTCACTCCCGTGCACCGTGTGTGTGTGTGTGTGTGTGTGTGTGCTCCGTCTGCGTCCTGCTGGGGAGGAGGGTCAATGCGGCGCGTCCTTGATCTCCCTGACCGAAGGCGCGCCGGGCGCTACGCCCTCGCCTCCATCGATCTACGGCGCCATGCAGAGCAGCCTCCCCCCCGCCGGACCCCTCCCCCTCCACAGCTAACCCTCCTACGCTGTCCCCCCCCCCCCCCCCCTGACGGGGATATTAACACGCGTTGAACACCCTCGCTCGCTCCATCGACACGCCGGAGCGGGAATCCAAATGGTGGTTGGAGGTCATAGGTGGTGCGGAGGAAGATGGATGGTGTATAGGAACAGGTAATTGGTCAGAGAGAGTGTCTGTGGAGGGCGGGGGTGAGAGGTCAAAGGTTAAGGAGTGGATCACAAGGTGCTGAGCTTGAGGTCGAGCTAAGGTCTCACTCTCTCTCTCTCTCTCTCTCTCTCTGCCCACCTCTGACCTTATTTTGCTCTCTCTCTCTCTCTCTCTCTCTCTCTGCTCCTCTTTGTATCCATCTTGCCCTCTCGATCTCTCCCTTTAAAGGCTGCCTCTCTCTCTCTCTCTCTCTCTCTCTCTCTCTCTCTCTCTCTCTCCCTCTCTCTCTGTCTCTCTCCCTCTCCCTCTCCCTCTCCCTCTCTCTCTCTCTCTCTCTCTCTCTCTCTCTCTCTCCCTCTCCCTCTCTCCCTCTCTCTCTCTCTCTCTGTCTCTCTCCCTCTCCCTCTCCCCTCTCTCTCTCTCTCTCTCTCCCTCTCTCTCTCTCTCTCTATTCCTCCCACCACAGACAGTCGTTTGCATTCGTTTCCATCCCCGTCTCTCTCTCTCTTGTTATCCGTCCTCTGCTCTTCTGGTTGTTGTGTTCCTGCCGGCCCTCTTCGTAATGACTGCACACATTCTGTGTCTTTGTATGTGCGCGTGTGTTAGTTCGAGTGTGTGTGTGTGTGTGTGTGTGCGCGTGTGTTAGTTTGAGTGTGTGTGTGTGTGTGTGTTAGTTTGAGTGTGTGTGTGTGTGTGTGTGTGTCATCATGCATATGTTTCCATGTTTATGTGAACTGTTTATGGTGAAAGTAATCATGTGGAATGTGTGTTTTTATGTGTGTGTGTGTGTGTGTGTGTGTGTGTGTGTGTGTGTGATTACGAGCTGAGCCAATACAGTCAGTATTGTTTTGTAATGTTTCTACTTAGTAGCATATGGGGGATATGGGGAGAGCCCTAAGAGGAATGATTTGGGGTTGTGCAATGCATTCTGGGAGAAATAAACAAGCAGTGAAACAAATGATGACAGAGGGGTGGGTGGGTGGGCGAGTAAACTGTACCTCTCTCTCTCTCTCTCTCTCTCTCTCTCTCTCTCTCTCTCTCTCTCTCTCTCTCTCTCTCTCTCTCTCTCTCTCTCTCTCTCTCTCTCTCTCTCTCTCTCTCTCTCTCTCTCTCCTTCTCATCCAGTTCTTCTCCACCCGTATCATGCTCTGTGTGTCTGTCCCTCCAGAGCTCTTACTTTCTTTAAAAAAGAAAAGAAAATTGATACGATGAGAAAGGAAACAATTCAAATGGAGGCAACCGATATATGCTGTGTGTCTGTGTGTGTCTGTGTGTGTCTGTGTGTGTCTGTGTGTGTCTGTGTTTTGTATGTGTGTGGTTCCTCCTCCACTCCGTCCTTCCTGTCTCCTGTCTGTCCTGCTGATCCATCGTCTGTCCTGCTGATCCATCGTCTGTCCTGCTGATCCATCGTCGTGGGTACAGGTCTTCCAGGACGACCACGACGACCCCTGGCTCCTGCAGCAGTGGCGTCTACGAGGGGATAACCCTTCCCTTCTCCCGATCTCCTGTACAACCCTGCATCCTCTTTCCTTCTGCCTGCCTTTACACACACACACACACACACACACACACACACACACACACACCACACTCCCTCACCGAGCTGTGGGCTGGTGCAGAGGACAGAGTAGTGTGTAAGGCCCTCTGATCAGAGAGAGAGAGAGAGAGAGAGAGAGAGAGAGAGAGAGAGAGAGAGCGAGAGCGAGAGAGAGCGAATGAGAGAGAGCGAATGAGAGAGAGAGTCAAAGGGAGAACAAGGACATCGCATTAGACCACCACAGAAAAGTAATCATCAGTTCCTATAAACATGGACATGAGCACAGACATGGACATGAGCACAGGCCCATGCTGGTGTGTGTGTGTGTGTGTGTGTGTGTGTGTGTGTGTGTGTGTGTGTGTGTGTGTGTGTGTGCGCGTGTGTGGGTGTGCTTTTCCAGGTTATTATTGAATTATCTAATACCCCCGTAAGTAACAGACTCCCATGTGCACGTAGCCCCCTCCCCACACAGACCAACCCCCGCCCTGGGTGTTCATTAACTCCTCCTAATGCAGGTGTGTACTGAGGGGTAGATAAAGTACCATTTCATGTTACAGCAGAGAGGCGAGGGCTGCGGCTGTCCATAGCCACCAGATGTAGGGCCAGATTGCAATCGACCTGACAACAACGTTGCGTAGGTGTTCAGGAGCGGTGTGCATGTCATTTATGGTGCGCACACACACACACACACACACACACACAGGGAGGATTATGTATGTTATCATTAAAAGCTTGTGACTCAAGATGGAAACTGTTGGCACGAAGATGAGTGTGCAGCAGAATCATTATTGTAGTAGAAGGAAGAAAAAATGACAAGCAGGGTTATAACAATAATTGCGTGCTATGTCGCTACCAAGGGCATATGTGTGTCCTCATGGATTGTATGATTTATGTGAAGGCATTGCCCCGTGTTCAATTTACGAATCAAGGCCTTCATTATGTGGCGTCACGCTAACGCTTTGCTTGGTAGCCCAGATGGATAACAGCTATCTTGTAAAGACGTAGCAGTGCTCCATCGAGGTGAGCATTCAATGGAATAGACATGTTTGGAAAACATCTCCTTCAGTCGGGTTCATTCCTAGAATGAATAACGTTCGACCTTTTCCATCCCTAAGAAGTCCAGTAAGTTCCGCCGCCGAAGCATCAATCAGACACTGGAATAATTGAAATAATAATACACATAAGTTATGGCTGGGCAAGTTAAGGTGTTAATTATGCATTAACGCAATCTTATTTTAACGCGATTAAGACAAATTGACGCATTCACTTTTTTTTTAACTTTAACACACATTCTTTTTTTTTTTTTTTGCACTTTGATTTTGAAAGTTTTTGCCCACAGAATGTCAACATTCATATCAGAAATATTTTTTGCTTTTAGTTCCACTT
>NW_028179357.1:0-6000 GCF_964030765.1 Micromesistius poutassou | reverse complement strand
GCTCTTTATTTGTTTTGACCTTTTAAAATTGTTTAAATGATGTGCCTGTTAATATTTTTTATTCCATTTAGACTCAAATCCCTTCAATTGACTTAAGCCATTTAACATTTCGTTACGTCTTAAACTATGTGGCCTTACTAAAACATACGTTCAACCTCCCGTTGTACTACAGCGCTCACCGCATGTTCTGCAGGAAACGCATTTTCTACGGTTGATGTGTCTTTTCACTGTAATATACTGGGAAATAAATACAGGACTGGAAGATAAGTGTATGCTAATGGGGAACGGGAGTGGGAGACGCAAGAGGTGTCCAGTTTTACTCCAATAATGTCTGGCTGCAGCCTGTGGGACATGGACATCCACATCCACCTGCTACGTCATAAGTTAGTTTAAAGGCCCGTGGGATAGAGCGTTGTGATTGGCCAAGTGCATGTTGGGGGATGTCCTCGACGCCGGATGACGCCGTGTTCAAATCTCGAGTTGTTTGCAAAGCGAACCGGCTCAGGGTGTGTTGTCACCTTATGCACATGGTAATACAACAGCCGTCATCTTCAAACGCCTAGTTCTTCTCGACCTCGTGAGTTAAATATAATAATCAACATGTCCCAGTGCGCCTCAACTTTGGAACAACAGCTTTCGTCCATAATGGACGCACTTGCGAAAGCCGCCGTGTCTGAGATCAGCCAGCTGTTCTCGGAAGGCTCGGCCGCCCTCCGCTTACAGGTAACTCGGAGCCTGAATGAAAACGAGACGCTGAGGACGAGGATGAAGGCGATGGGGAGTGAGCTGCGTTCTCTGCGGCTTCAAACGAGACCAAATGCAAGTCGTTTGGCCCTGGCTCGAACCAACATCTGCAAACCCACTACATCGCCGGGACATGGTGAGTGGAGATCCGGCTGTAATTGGTGGAAAACAGGACGGCACTTGTAATGATTGGTAGTTGTTCAGGGGGTTCCATTAGTCGTTATATTTGTAGTAATGGACAAAGTAATAATCTAATAATATGTCTGTGTCACCACTACGAGAGTCCACCCCAAACAAGGTTATCCCAAGTTACCCCAGACAGGCCACTCAACCAAATGAATGTGACAGATTCAGGATTCCTCAAATGTTAATTCATTTATTTAAATGTAATGCATTGCAGTAAAAAAAGAAGTAGAAAAGTAAAAAAAAAAATGAAATATTATCCCCAGAACAAACACTGTTATAGTGACAGCAGTTTGGACAGGGTAGCAGTGGCCCAGGCCTAGGCATATTTGTCAGGCAAACAAACCTGTGACACTGGTTTGCCTCGTAAAACCAGTAAGTAGGCCTACGACAGCCCTCTGTGAAATAACATTGCATTTAGTCACACCTTGAGTCACAGCCTGAATAAACCACGGAGGACACTTTCCACTCTTGGGATCTTAACGAACCCAGCACCAGTTTTATGTCCACCGTGCAGAGCAACAACCAAGACTCATGTCCCGCCACCGCCACCATTAATGGCAGCCATACTGATTGAGGCATCCACACAGTCTGTGTTTTCAAAGAGGCCCGCATCAATGACTCACTCCATGCCACACCCCCCAACATTTCCTTGTAGGCACAAAGTCTTTTGTGCTTACAGTAGGGTGACGGTTTCCGGGGACAGTCCCCGTTTTCAGTGACATGTCCCCGGATTTGACTGTGACTGAAAGAAAGATCCGCCCCCGCCCCACCCCTCAACAATCCCCGTCCGCCCGCAATCCTGTACCATCCCCCCCCTCCCCGTCAACAATCCCGTCCGACCGCAAACCCCCGCCCCCCCGTCAAAACCGTTTCAGTTTTCTATGACAAAAACACTACACGTTTGGAGGTTTTTACACCCACCCGAACCCAAAATGTCCCTGGATTTTGTCTCATAAATCTGGTCACCTTAGCCTACAGCAATTAGACTGTACAACAATATTTAAAAACTCTTAGGCATTTTAAACTATGAGCAAGCATACCGTATATATCAGCACTGAACTATTTTATTTACTCATACATGCTTGTCATGTTTTCTATGTTCTGATTGCTGTGTTCTTAGTGTCTGTCTTTGTCCTTGTTTCTCTTTTAATGTTTTGTTTAATGCTGTACAGCAGGCTGTATAGACAATGGAGCATGTAATGGTGACCACATGAATTTCCTACTTGGATAATAAAGTTTACCTTGACCTTGGCAGCATAGATTATAGGATGACTGCTAGATTCTACCTGCACTAAAAAGCCTGGTGCTCTTTTGTAAAACATTGTGACCAGAGCCCTTACAAAAACCTGAGTCAAACTTGGGAGTTGCGTTTCAAAGATGGAATCAGTCAAGAGCCCAGAGGGGTTTCAAGACGGATGCCACATGAGCTGGTTTATTATTCTCAAACAACAATCAATTCAAAACGTATACATGTTGGCTGATCATCTTAAAGGGAATGACACGTTGTCGCTTGTTATTGTGAAAATGGAATAATATGCGCTTGTCTCGCATGATGTTGCGCTCAGATCACTTTGCGCTGGTTAGGGCTGCTCGATTTTGGAAAAAATGAGAATCACGATATTTTTTGGTCAAGATTGAAATCACGATTCTTCAAACGATTATTTTTGAGTTTGAAAATAAAATGCATTTAACTTGTCTTGAACTTCAGAATCCCAAAAAAAAAAAAAACTATATATATATATATATATATATACTATATATATATATAATATATATATATATTTTTTTTTTCAAAAGAATCGTTCAAACTCGATTTTATTAATTTGGAGATCGTTTGACCCAAGAATCGAAATCGTGATCGCTTGAGCTTTGAGTCTAGGGAGGAGGGGGCTTGAGGAGACATCCCTCTCCAAAACTCTGAATCTGTGTCTGCAGTACACATTTTAAACCCTCTGTGTCAATGTTACATGCATACATTGCAAAATCACATGTACAAATACACTGTCTCCTTTTGTGCAAATAATGTATCAAAACAATTACATTGTCTTTTTTTTTCTCCCCCGTCTCTGCAGAAGACTGCGATGACTTTGCAGAGCGCAGCACACAGGGCGGCGCCACCTCGGAGAGTCTGCACGTGGACGCCCCTGACTCCTCCCACACGTCCAGTCACAACTGGGAGCTGAGGATCCTGAACGTCTACGGAAAAGGGGAGGGCCCGCTGGCGGTGGACGGCCATGACACCCTCTTCACCGCGTCCAAAGTGGAGGCCCTGAGCTCGCCGTCTGCGGACCGCAGCGTGGCCACGGGCCTGGAGCGCGGCGAGAGGCTGGTTCACCGCGAGGAGCTGACTGTGCAGGTTGGAAATCATCTCCTCGTTCGTTGTAACGTATGTTTCCTCTGTTACAACTCCAGCACACACCCGTAGAAGGCACACACCTTCACGACTCAGTGTGTCGTTAGTGGAGATTGACCACTATTCTGTGCAAATGAAAGAATGTCTTATGTGTGTTTCCTTCTTTATGTGGCAAGCAGCAGACCCCAGACACCATTTTAATCAAGCAGGAAGAGGATCTTGGTGGAGGCATGCCTGCTGTAGGTTAGTAACACACATTGCATCTGTGCAAGCAAGCAAGCAAGCAAGCAAACGACCTGGATCAACTGAGAATGTACTCTATTCTACCAGCGCTAAAAAGCCTGGTCCTCTTTTGAAAGCGCATTATGAACAAATAGGCATAATCAACAAATAGAAGTTAGAAATAAAGAATGTCAACATTTTTCCAATACACAAGTGTGTACAAAGTACATACTGTATCCCTTTGTGGAAATAATGAATTAATAAGAATATTATTCATTTATTTGCACAAATATAATACTCTGTCATTGTTTTCCTCTCTGCAGAAGACTTTGATGACTTGGGAGACCGCAGCACACAGCGTGGTGGCACCCCGGATAGTCTGCATGTGGACGCCCCTGGCTCCTCCCACGTGTCCAGTCACAGCGGGAGTGCCCACACTGACGAGAGGCCATACGGGTGTGACCAATGCATGAGCCGCTTTAAACTGAAAGGCAACCTGAAGTTCCACATGAGGACTCACTCCGGGGAGAAGCCCTACAGGTGTGATCAATGCTTGAAGGACTTCAGTCATAGCTGCAACCTGAAGATCCACATGAGGACTCACTCCGGGGAGAAGCCCTACAGCTGTGACCAATGCGCGATGCGCTTCTGTCAGAGCTCCAAGCTGACGATCCACATGAGGACTCACTCCGGGGAGAAGCCCTACAGCTGTGACCAATGCACGATGCGCTTCTGTCAGAGCTCCAAGCTGAAGGTCCACATGAGGACTCACTCCGGGGAGAAGCCCTACAGCTGCGACCAATGCGCGATGCGCTTTAGTCAGAGCAGCAACCTTAAGAACCACATGAGGACTCACTCCGGGGAGAAGCCCCACAGGTGTGACCAATGCATGAAGCACTTCCATCGGATCGCTCACCTGAAGCTCCACATGAGGACTCACTCCGGGGAGAAGCCCTACAGCTGTGACCAATGCACGATGCGCTTCTGTCAGAGCTCCAAGCTGAAGGTCCACATGAGGACTCACTCCGGGGAGAAGCCCTACAGCTGTGACCAATGCCTGAAGCGCTTCAGTCAGAGCTGCAACCTTAAGAACCACATGGTGACTCACTCCGGGGAGAAGCCCCACAGGTGTGACCAATGCATGAAGCACTTCCATCGGATCGCTCACCTGAAGCTCCACATGAGGACTCACTCCGGGGAGAAGCCCTACAGCTGTGACCAATGCGTGAAGCGCTTCAGTGAGAGCTCCAAGCTGAAGATCCACATGAGGACTCACTCCGGGGAGAAGCCCTACAGCTGTGACCAATGCACGAAGAGGTTCAGTCAGAGCTGCAACCTTAAGATCCACATGAGGACTCACTCCGGGGAATAGCCCTGTGTGTGTCTGCAGTGCAACGCCAACTTCAGCAACCCGAGCGAGTTGCGTTGGCACATGCTCAAGCACACGGACAATGGGGTGCTTTGACACTGGGCAGCGGGACGCTTTGCTTGATACTTCTATCCTGTATTCATTGAAATGACTGCTGTAGGGTTTTTTTTAAATCATGATTAAAGACGCTTTATAACTTTTGATTCACTTTCTGTTTTTGTTGTTGTGGTTTTCTGGCAAAATAGGTTTTTGGCGGGGTTTTGGTTGATGGGGCGGTTTGTAGTCTATAGTTGGGCTGGTAATTGCCAATCCGATCTGGCAACACATGGTATCTACACAAACAATATGCCATATGAAAGCTGAGACTCATAGGAGTCCAACGCTATAAGCCTCATCATTTTGTGAGCTTATTTCGATTAACTAGATGTGAAGGAATAAGGTCAACATACTTTTCCAAGTTACTACCACACACACCAGCTTTTCTATATTTTATTACAAATGTATTCAAATGAATACTTTCTATTGTAACGTGAAGTGCTATTTGTTTAACTTCACTATTTGTTTCCAACCATTACAATTTTAATTGGTGTGCCTGTTACTCCATTAAGACTTTGTTCAAATCCCTTCACTTGATTTAAGCCATTTAACATTTCTTTACGTCTTAAACTGTGTTTACTAAAACATATTTTCAACCTCACTTTGCACTACAGCATTTTCCGAAGGAAATGCATTTTCTAGTGTGTGTGTTTTGTCATCGGAACTTTTCTTCGCGGCCCCAGCGATCCGGCGTGCGCTGGGGAAGGCTTACCGGGGGGGGACGCGGCGGAGTGAACCCTGACACCGTGAAGTGACTATTGTTTTGGTACGGTGCTCGTCACCAAGTATCAGCCGTAACGTTCGCCGAAATCACCCAACAGCTTCGCGGAACACCTGTCAACCGATCGAGGCGTGTGGAGTCAAATCAACCATGAGCTGTCATGTGCGAAATCCTCGCTTGTCGACCCACGTTACAAAGGACGCCGTTAGCTGAGAGGCTAACGTAGCGGTGTTGACAGCCTGCTATGGAGATCAACGCGAAGTGAGGGACAGGGCAGCGGATCCTTGTTTGTCCGGGTCTTCGGTCGCC
>NW_028179358.1:0-2000 GCF_964030765.1 Micromesistius poutassou | reverse complement strand
GTAAATGAATGACACACATAGGCTTACAAGCATGTCGCTCTTCGTGGCCTCCTCAAGCAGAACACATCGACCACAGCCTCTTCTGCTCACACCCTCTCGCGTCGGAACACCTGCAGCCCCACAGCACTAGCCCCATCATCAGCCTGTTAATTACTCTGATAATTGCATACAGGCAGCGTGAAGGGCAGCCTGGGAATAGGGGGGAGGGGCCTCTGGGGGTCCTTCCTTGACAATCTTGACAAACAAAGAGCAGCTCATCCAGCAACAAACAGACACAACACACTCACACACTCAGGGGGATGGGTCTGATGATGATACAGATCTCCTGGTTATACTATTGCTATCACTATTAACACTCGTACTGTTCAACACAGATACTACTACAAATACAAGTAATATCATTGTATAAATACTATTACTATTAAAACATAACCAAACCTACAATGGGTACAAATATAGTAACCCGAACATCTACTACAACCACTACTATAATATAAAAAAATAGATATAATACTGTGTACATATGTCTCCCTATTTAATATAGCTAGTACTACAAATGAAACAAATACTACCACTACTAATACTAGTATAACTATTATTATAATTATAAATAAATTGAGCAGGGAGGACAGGGAGGGGAGAGAGCAGAGAGACAGAGGACAGGGAGGGGAGAGAGCAGAGAGACAGGAGGAAAGAGAGGGGAGAGAGCAGAGAGACAGAGGACAGGGAGGGGAGAGAGCAGAGAGACAGAGGACAGGGAGGGGAGAGAGCAGAGAGACAGAGGACAGGGAGGGGAGAGAGACAGAGAGACAGGAGGAAAGAGAGGGGAGAGAGACAGAGAGACAAGAGGAAAGAGAGGGGAGAGAGCAGAGAGACAGGAGGAAAGAGAGGGGAGAGTGGGGGGAGGACAGGGTGAGAGGAATACAGTGTGTGAGAGGAAAGACAGAGGAAGGACTGAGGTGGAGAGAGGGGAGAGGGCAGAGGAGGGAGAGGAGAGAGAGGGGAGGACAGAAGGCGAAGAGAAGGGCAGGGGAGGAGAGAGGGGGGAGATCAGAAGGAGAAGAGGAGGAACGGGAGGAGGTGAGCGTGGGAATATCCTCTCTCTGGTTGAAGAGTTCTGGGAGAGTTGAAGCTTCCAGACTCCTCGCTGACCTGTCTGTCAGAGAGCCGCACCACAACGCAAACATCCTCTGGAGCACACACACACACACACACACACACACACACACATATGCTATTCATAGATAGAAACAAATACACACACAGACAACAAAACACAAAACAAAAATGCAAACATACACACTGAATGTTTTACATCTTCTTGAGACATTAATATCTATCTAATCAATCCTTCTATCTATCTATCTATCTATCTATCTATCTATCTATCTGTATCCTACGTGCTTCCCGTCTGTTGCCTAGTAACAGTGTTTGAGAAGATGTTTCCAGGAAGTAGCGACCAGAGCCCACTTCCTGTTTAGCAGGTGTGTGACGCCTGGCAGCTGCTGCCCTGTTGCTCTCCTCTCACCATTATCTCCCTCCTGGGCTCTTCCTCCTCTCCTCACTCCTCCTCACTCTACTTCTCTCCCTCTTCTCTCTCTCCCTGCCTCCTCCTCCTCTCTCCCGCCCCCTCTCTCCTTCCTGCCCCCGCCTCCCCCTACTCTCTTTTCCCATTTCTCCATCCACTGTACTCATTCTCTCTCTCTCTTACTTCCTATGTTGCTCTCTCTCTCTCTCTCTCTCTCTTCCCAGAGCAGTTCCGTTTGTCCTGAAATCACCACTGACCAGTTGATTATTCATGTCATCAGCAAAATACGATTATTGAAATCTCTCTCGCCATCTCACTCTTTCTCTCTCTCTCGAGTGTCTACGTCCCACCCTATGTAGGTTCTATGTTAATCTCTCTCTACCACAAGGCTGCGGTGTGTGTGTGTGTGTGTGTGTGTGTGTGTGCGTGCGCGCGTGTGTGTGTGAGGTGAGGGGAGCCCGGGAGGGTCAAT
>NW_028179359.1:0-9222 GCF_964030765.1 Micromesistius poutassou | reverse complement strand
GTAATATGTAACACGTAACTAGTCGGTGTAACACATAACCAGTCTGAAACATGTAACCAGTGTGTTACATGTAACCAGTCTGTGTTACATGTAACCAGTTTGTGTTACACGTGACCCGTCGGTGTATGTAACGGCGTAATAACCAGTCGGTGTAACACGTGACCAGTCGGTGCAACACGTGACCACATGCAGTAACCAGTCAGTGTAACGCGTAACCAGTCGTTGCAACACGTGACTGAATGTATCTTCGGAGCGGCTCCGCTGTGAGACGTTCGAGTCGCGTTGGACACGCGGGCTCCGCTGGTCCGGCTGGCGACCCTTAACGATAACGGGAGACGATTTGAGTCGCTTTAAATCCGAATCATGTGGGTTTTCGGGTACGGATCTCTGATATGGAAAGTCGACTTTCCGTTTGAAGAGAAGCGGATCGGTTATATCAAAGGTTTCAGTCGCCGTTTCTGGCAGGGAAGCACCGACCACCGGGGAGTCCCGGGCAAGGTACGGTGAGGTTATATATATATATAGCTCCAGGCTGAACCCGTGTGCGTGTGTGTGTGTGTGTGCGTGCGTGTGCGTGTGTGTGTGTGCGTGCGTGTGCGTATGTGTGTGTGTGCGTGCGTGTGCGTATGTGTGTGTGTGTGTGTGTGTGTGCGTGTGGCTAAGCTCTTAGCTCGGTGTGATGTAAACCCTGTGCTCTTCTTCACAGCCCGGTCGTGTTGTGACCCTGGTCGAGGAACCCGAGGTGAGTCTTCAGTCATCCATTCATCCATTCACCGCTCCGATCCACACGTGTGTCTTTCGGACAACAGCCACGCTGACGTCTATACACCTGTTATTACTCACGGACTCATATCCCGTCTCCACGTGTACTTATTATGTACCTTTGTTTTACGATAGTGAATCACTATAGGTCTGTCTCTTGTCTAATAAGACAGTAAACTTATACCTACTTAAAGATGAGTTACCTTTAACTATTCACATATAGTTAAAGGTACAGTATGGAATACATGTACTCCACTACTGTGTCCTCCGACAACAATGCTACAGCATGTATGTCCCCCCCCCCCCCCCCCCCTTAAAGGCACAATGCGTTTGTATGAGTTTGTTATGGTCCTTGCTGATATCTTGAAGTTGCATTTGAAAAGCTTAGAGCCCGGGGAGGACTTCAAGATGGCTGCTACGTGAACTGCTCCATAATTTTGTCATTGTCATTGCGTTTCCTCTACCTGGCAACCCACGACGGTTTATAGTCTGGGTTGCCAGGTTGAGGAAACATTAAGTTTCCTCAACCTGGCAACCCCATGACAGTTTATAGTATTATATATGGTGGATTCGGTCTGCGGTATCCATTGTAAACACCCACAGTCAATGTTACATTATTGTACCTTTAAAAAGGATTTAAGAATACAAGTTACAAGCCTTGTGCTAATCTTCTGGAACCCATCGTATGGTCCACAGAGGGTGGGCTGTTCCACACGGTCTAAAGCAATACCATTTAAAAAGGATTAGCTTCTTCATTAACAGTGCAGCACCATGCGTTTACATTTCTATTACCGTATAGCCTTTTATACTGTACAGCCTAACGTGTTCTTCTCCACTCTGGCCCCTCTCCCAAATTGTTCCTGCAGCTGCCAACGCCGTCCAGCTCCCCTTAATAACCTGATTAATATTGATCCCCAATAACTTTTAAGAGCTGTGCATTTCACTCAATACCTGCTCAGGAGGCAGAGCGGGTCGGCTGGTAACCGCTAGGTCGCTGGTTCGATCCCCGGCTCCTCCTCCTCCTAGCGGAGTGTGGAGGTGTCCCTGAGCGAGACGCCCTCACCCTGACCGCTCCCTGACCCCGCTGGCTGTCCGCCCTGCGTGGTCGACTCCGCCCGTCGAGTGTGTGAATGAATGTGTGCGTGTAACAATCACCCTGATTTCTCTTTCAGGTAGACTATCACTTTTTGTTCGGAAAAGTACATAACACATTTCAGTTACATATGTAACCTCATCTTATTCCAAAAAAAACATCAATCAAATCACATTCCCATCAGCCATCCAGTATATTCCAAAGAAAATACCCCATATACAAACTGTTTTCTCAAAAGCTTTTGTATTGATTTTGATAATTGTATCAGTAACAACAAATTGTCCACAGCTTTTATACACCATACGTTTTTTTTTTTCCTTCACCCTTCCCCAAGTCTCCCAAAGTCCAGCACCCAAAACCCAGAAAGTCCAAAGCCCAAAAAAACACCAAAAAGTATTCCGCCAAAAAAACACGTAAAAGTAGTCCACTAACAATGCATTGTAGAAAAAATGGAAGGATCTCACCGGTAAGGGAGGCTCAAACAAATGTACTCCATCGTTGTTGTCTGTATAGCGTGGCCTTCTCAGGAGTTTGGTGGGGTTTTAAGATTTCAGGATCCCTCCTTTCCTAAACTCACCACCCCTCCCCTTGGGCCATCCCAAACATTTTCCCTTTGTTCATCTGCTTCCTGGTACCTGTCTGTAACTCCTCCCCTTGCCCCCTAAGGTCACCTAGCTTAAAGTCCCAGTAACCTTTTTGTCATGTCCTCCCAGCAAAAATCACATGTTGCTGGCATTATTATGGCTTTTCCATATCGGCAAACACACACACAAAACCAATTAACAGGTAACCCAAAACATTATTTAACCTTGCAAAGATTTAAAACTTTATGTTAACTGGGCACTGTTTTTTTTTTTACATACAATTTGTACCATTTCTTTCAAACACTTATAACGTCATGTGGCTGTGTCACATGCGTGAACGGGTGAATGTCAAGTCAACACTGTGAAGCGCTGTACATAAACGAGGACCGTTCACGCACACATTCACACACACACACACACCGACGGCGGAGTCGACCGCGCAGGGCGACAGCCAGCGGGTCAGGGAGCGGTCAGGGTGAGGGACACGTCTCGCTCAGGGGACACCTCCACACTCTGCAGCTAGGAGGAGGAGGAGCCGAAGGGGATCGAACCAGCGACCTAGCGGTTACCAGCCAACCCCGCTCTACCTACCTCCTGAGCGGGTCTGCTGGTAACCGCTAGGTCGCTGGTTCGATCCTGTCGCCCTGCGCGGTCGACTCCGCCGTCGGTGTGTGTGTGTGTGTGTGAATGAATGTGTGCGTGAACGGGTGAATGTCAAGTCAACGCTGTGAAGCGCCGTACATAAACGAGGACCGCTCACCCCCCCCCCTCCTGTCCCAGGGCTGCGTTTGGGGCGTGGCCTACAAGCTGCCGGCGGGACGCGAGCAGGAGGTGAAGCGCTACCTGGACCACCGGGAGAAGGGCGGCTACCGGGTCATCACGGTGACCTTTCACCCGCGGCCGCAGCCGCGGGTCACGCCGCCTCCCGGCCAGGCGCTGCTCTACATCGGCTCGCGGGACAACCCCGACTACCTGGGCCCCGCCCCGCTGGAGCAGATCGCCAGTCAGATCGCCGACGCCGCCGGCCCCAGCGGCCGCAACGCCGAGTACCTGTTCGAGCTGGCGCGGGCGCTGAGGACGCTGCTGCCCGAGGACCCCGACCGCCACCTCTTCTCCCTGGAGAGCCTGGTCCGCCAGCGCCTCGAGGAGAGGAAGCAACACGCCAGCCCCGCCGTCCCGCGGTGAGGGGAGCTGAGGGGGTCCGGGAGGAGAAGGCGGCGGTCAGACGGACGGACGGACGGACGGTCGGTGGTGGTGGTGGTGCGTTCCCAAGACGCCTCGTGCACCACGCCCCCCCGCACCTGATGCTCTTGTATTGACGTCGTTGTTTCCCCGGCTTGCAGCACTTTACAGCGTTCCCGTTTCTCATTGGCTGTGGTCGTTGTTATTGTTAGCACCATTAGCCTCTTTAGCGAACAAGCTCGAACACACAACTTTTGACGTTGTATCGCACGCGCAGCGAGGCCGTGCAACGCATACACTGGTGACCGGGATAAAGTAGCAATGTAGTCAAGTGTGTAATGTATACTACTATAGTAGTATACATGATGTATACTACTATAGTAGCTACATCATGTATACTAATATAGTAGTATACATGATGTAGCTACTATAGTAGTATACATGATGTAGCTACTATAGTAGTATACATGATGTAGCTACTATCCCCACCACTCTACATAACGCAGGGCGGTGTTGTGAGTGCGTCTTGAAGCAGGCCCGGGCCAAGTTGTTAAAGAAACAAATTCAGGGGAGGGGCCTTTTTCAAACATGAGATTGTTTAAGCGGCCATATCGGTTAGTTCAGTGGGTAAACCTTCCAGACTCTTTAGAAACTCTCTAGAGGAACTCATTGATGCATTATTTATAGTTCTACTCGTACCAAACGGCAAACACAAAATGCCTTTTGGATGAAGTGTTCGTGGTTTACACCAGAGTTTCTACAAAGTTCACCCACTAACAAACCGACATGGCCCCCAGCTAAGCGAGGTCTGTACAGTCCGTGCTCGCGGGTTGCTGGGTTTGCGTCAGACCTGCGTTTCTACGCTACACTCCTTCCCTCGCTTGTTCAACCCACTCTGTTTTTTTGTTTTTTCTCTCTCTGTCCTTGAAGCCATAACAAGTCCATGAATATACATTCTGAAAAAAAGAATTCAAGCAATATTGGCAAAGCATGAAGTAATTGTGTGCCTCTCTTAAAGGAGGACAAGCTGTTCCCTCGCAGCCGGCTTCCGTTCCACAGTACAATAAAAACGACACTGTTTTGTAATCGTACGATTCCATAGTGTGTTTATATTGCTATCACAGAGTGCTTATAATTACAGGTGATTCAGACCTCAGAAATAAACAACCAAGTCAACTCAAATCATGGACATTATGGTTACAATGTCCTGTTTGGTTTCGAACACATTTTTCTTCACTGTGCTTTGCGTACTAGTTTAAGTATGAGCTACTGAATGTAATGAGTCACTCGGTGAATGAGTACATGGGCGTACTTACATGGGCGTGTGTGTGTTTGTCTACACAGCCTGACTCAGCACGTTGCAGAAAGAAGATCTTTATCAACACCTCTTAACGTGGTACTGGATCCCTTCTTTGCTTGACAACCAGAAAATATCTGCTTTACCAGCACATGTTACATTAAACTTATCCTGCCCCTTTGGGCATCACAACAATTACACACAGAATGGCAAATGGGGGGTGAATATTATGCACATTAGGAAGACCAAAGTCTAGTCGTATTGGAAACAACGTCCTGCATTTCATTGACCTAGTATTTAGAATGCCTACAGGCATTGCTTTGAGTGTACACCACCAGACTACATTCACACACGTATCCTCACACACACACGCACACACACGCACACACACACACACACACACACACAGTGTATGCTATGCAGTAATTAATACATTTTTGGTAATTACAAGCAACAAATCTAGTTTACACAGAACAGAAATAGATTATGCAAAACACTGGTGAATTTGAATATACGCGAGCATCAACCACGTGAATCCATATTCTGTCTGTACTCCACTCCGGTCTGAGGGGTCGCGACCTCTGTGGTAGAAGAAGAGGCCACATCTCGACACATTGACTTCACGGGGGGTTTATTGGCTGTGGTCAGAAGCGGGCCGGCCCTACCGCGCGGCTACAGCGCTAGTTAGCCTTAGTCAGCTACACCTGCAGACGTCGCTCAAGGAAACAAACCCTGAGCCCTGACGTCCTTGACGTCCGTCCTTCCGTCCTATAGGCACGCTATGCATGTGCACAACAAGTACAGGTAACAAGTACAGGTAACAAATACAAGTAACAAGTACAGGTAACAAGTACAGGTAACAAGTACAAGTAACATACAGGTAACAAGTACAGGTAACATACAGGTAACGAGTACAGATAACGAGTACAGATAACGAGTACAGGTAACAAATACAGGTACCCCGTATGTTTCTTCTAATATAGAATGTATTCAATGTATTATTATATATATTTTTTTTTTACAGTAGATTACACAAGCCGTAAACAACACAATTTCTCTCAAAGTAGTATTGTAGTACCGTATCGTAATGTTGTATGTGTATTCATGTAAATCCACCCAACGTCATGTGATCGGTCTTTTCTGAGGTCCGGTCTGACGGTTCTATCTCATTTAAAGGTTATTTAGGATATTATTTAATATTCATGAACTTCAGTCTCTCTGTGCTCTGGGCGTAGTAGCAGTCTGGATGGGGGTGTGTGCAGTGCATTGTGGGTACTGTAGTCCTGTGCTCTGGGCGTAGTAGCAGTCTGGATGGGGGTGTGTGCAGTGCATTGTGGGTACTGTAGTCCTGTGCTCTAGGCGTAGTAGCAGTCTGGATGGGGGTGTGTGCAGTGCATTGTGGGTACTGTAGTCCTGTGCTCTAGGCGTAGGATCAGCCCTGGATGGGGGGTGTGTGCAGTGCATTGTGGGTACTGTAGTCCTCTGCTCTAGGCGTAGGATCAGCCCTGGATGGGGTGTGTGTGCAGTGCATTGTGGGTACTGTAGTCCTGTGCTCTAGGCGTAGTAGCAGCCCTGGATGGGGCTGTGTGCAGTGCATTGTGGGTACTGTAGTCCTGTGCTCTAGGCGTAGGATCAGCCCTGGATGGGGGGTGTGTGCAGTGCATTGTGGGTACTGTAGTCCTGTGCTCTAGGCGTAGTAGCAGCCCTGGATGGGGGGGTGTGTGCAGTGCATTGTGGGTACTGTAGTCCTGTGCTCTAGGCGTAGTAGCGGCCCTGGATGGGGGGTGTGTGCAGTGCATTGTGGGTACTGTAGTCCTGTGCTCTAGGCGTAGGATCAGCCCTGGATGGGGGGTGTGTGCAGTGCATTGTGGGTACTGTAGTCCTGTGCTCTAGACGTAGGATCAGCCCTGGATGGGGGGGTGTGTGCAGTGCATTGTGGGTACTGTAGTCCTGTGCTCTAGGCGTAGTAGCAGCCTTGGATGGGGCTGTGTGCAGTGCATTGTGGGTACTGTAGTCCTGTGCTCTAGGCGTAGTAGCAGCCCTGGATGGGGGGTGTGTGCAGTGCATTGTGGGTACTGTAGTCCTGTGCTCTAGGCGTAGTAGCAGCCCTGGATGGGGGGTGTGTGCAGTGCATTGTGGGTACTGTAGTCCTGTGCTCTAGGCGTAGCAGCAGCCCTGGATGGGGGGGTGTGTGCAGTGCATTGTGGGTACTGTAGTCCTGTGCTCTAGGCGTAGTAGCAGCCCTGGATGGGGGGTGTGTGCAGTGCATTGTGGGTACTGTAGTCCTGTGCTCTAGGCGTAGCAGCAGCCCTGGATGGGGGGCTGTGTGCAGTGCATTGTGGGTACTGTAGTCCTCTGCTCTAGGCGTAGTAGCAGCCCTGGATGGGGGGCTGTGTGCAGTGCATTGTGGGTACTGTAGTCCTGTGCTCTAGGCGTAGTAGCAGGGCGACACCAGCAGGTCGGTGAGCACCAGCAGCTGGTCGTCGGTGAAGTGCTGACGGTGCTGCTGCCAGTTGTCGTGGTGCGTGCGGCGGAACTCGGACAGCGTCTTCTTCACCGTCATCTGGGTGGAGCAGGAAGTGGTTTTACGACTGTTAGGTGAGGTGAAGTGTTGAATGATGTGTGAGTGATGTTTATGTGTGAATGATGTTAATGTGTGAATGATGTTTATGTGTGAATGATGTTTATGTGTGAATGATGTTTATGTGTGAATGATGTTTATGTGTGAATGATGTTTATGTGTGAATGATGTTTATGTGTGAGTTGTGTTCCTACACTTATAAAATGCAATTCAACGTGGAAGTAATCCCAAGTATTCAGAATACAATACCCAGATTGAGCAATGTAACGGAATACGTTACAAATCACATTTATTATTATTTTTATATTATATTATTCTGTATTGTGTAACTGGATACATTTTTAATTTAAGTATCCTTCCCAACGCTGTTTATTAGCGGCCCCGTCATGGAGGCTTGGTGAAGCTCTCTCCCGCCCTAATCAGGCTCCATATGTCGCCTCTACACAACGTTTTCACGGCTCAACAAAAGACCAAAAAACTTAATTTTCTCCTCAACTGGACAATGAACTTGTATTGTTTTGAGCAAACCAAGGACTTCATGAACCACATGTGTTGGCATGCATGTGTGTGTGTGTTTCCTAGGCTTATCCTGTGTGTGTGTGTGTGTCCGCCTGTATCGGTGTGTGTGTGTCGGTGTGTGTCGGTGTGTGTGTGTGTGTGTGTGTGTATTTACGTGTGTGTGTTTGGGTGTGCATGTGTGTGCAAGCGCGCGTGTGTGTCTCTCCGTGAGTGTGTGTATGTGTGTGCGTGTGTGTGCTTGTGTGTGTCTTTGCGTGCCTGTGTGTGTGTGTGTGTGTGTGTGTGTGTGTGTCTTTGCGTGCCTGTGTGTGTGTGTGTGTGTGTGTGTGTGTGTGTGTGTGTGTGTGTGTGTGTGTGTGTGTGTGTGTGTGCGAGTGCATGCATGCGCGTGTCTTCCTGTGAGCGTGTGTATGTGCGTGCGTGTCTGTGCGTGCATGCGTGCGTGTGTGTGTCTTTCCGTGAGTGTGTGCAAGAGTGTGCCCGCGTGTGTGTGTGTGTATGTGTGCGTGTGTATGTGCGTGCATGCGTGCCTGTGTGTGTGTCTATCCGTGAGTGTGTGCACGTGTGTGCCCGCATGCATGTGTGCCTTTCCGTGTGTGTGTGTATGCATGCGTGTGTGTGTGTGTATGTGTGTGTGCGTGCGTGCGTGTATGTATGTGTGTGTGCGTGTGTGTGTATGTGTGTGTGCGTGCGTGCGCGTGCATGTGTGCGTGTATGCGCGTGTATGCGCGTGCGTGTGTGTGTGTGTGCATGCGTGCATGTGTGTGTCTTTCCGTGAGTGTGTGTATGCGTGCGTGCGTGCGTGCGTGCGTGCGTGCGTGCGTGCGTGCGTGTGTGTGACCTCTATGGGCTGCGGGTCGTTGAGGTGGTCGCTCAGCTCCATCAGGATGGGGGGCATCCAGTGGGGGACGTCGTAGGGGCTGGAGAGGACGCACGCGCTGAGGCCCAGCACGCCGGCGTGACGCCGCGCCAAGTCTACACACACACACACACACACACACAGACACACACACACACACACAGAGACACACACACACACACACACACACACACACACACACAGATACACACACACACGCAGACACACACAGATACACAGAGACACACACACAGATACACAGAGACATACACACACACACACACACACACACACACACACATAGGCAAACATACATACAGAGACACACACACACAGGCAGAGGCA
>NW_028179360.1:0-16808 GCF_964030765.1 Micromesistius poutassou | reverse complement strand
ACAGGCCGCTCCCCTCTGTGTGCACTGTGAGTTAATGCCTGTTTAAATCAAATGTCCTGGAATTATTTCTGCATGTTTCTGTGAAGTCGTCTCTCTCTTTAATCTTGATTCCCTCAGCGTCGATAACAATGATTTGTATCTTTTAACGAAGGCAACACTTATCTTTGTATTATTCCTCCAGATTTGCCCAGACATAGTTTCACCTTGTGGCTTACAAATCGGTTTAAGATTACTGTCAACGTTTGATATTTTTTAATATGCCAATTTTGTGCCTGTTTGCCAATTTCTTCCTCAGGGTCCTCCTCAGAGTCCTATATGTTCCAGTTTAACATAACAAATTAATCAGATGCATCATCTCTCTCTATCCCTCTTGCTCTTACTCTCTATCTCTCTCTCTTGCCTTTGCTCTCTATTTCTCTCTCTCTCTCTCTCTCTCTCTCTCTCTCTCTCTCTCTCTCTCTCTCTCTCTCTCTCTCTCTCTCTCTCTCTCTCTCTCTCCCCCTCTTTCTATTCGCTGCTTGTCACTTGAAGACCCGTATGAGGACGACCTGAAGGTAAAGACCCAGAGACCACGATCTGCAGACCAGCCAGGTGTGTTTCAGGCACAGACAGGTGAGTGGAGTGGTGTGTGCAAGTGGATGTGTATGTAGGTGTGTGTGTGTGTGTGTGTGTGCAGGTGCGTGTATACATGTGTGACTGGGTGTGTGTGGGTCTTCACGGTGCACATACATACAGGTGAGTGTGTGTATTTCTACACACCATAATTAGGAAAAACAACAGCAAAGTGAATTCACATGAGGGAGTGTGCAATATGTTGAAAGTAGGGATGCAACAAATGCACACAAACAAATCGAATACACGGTGCAAATAAAATGAGTCTGCGATAGAAAATATAAAGAAATATCAAGCTTGAAAGCCCCTTCACCTCTAAAGCTAAACACTGGTAGACACACTGGGACTCATTCCGGTCACATCACTGTAATTAGGAGAGGGAATATCTGTGGAATATCCAATATCAGTAACCCTTTACAATAAGTGTACAATAATAAACCATCAACCATCAAGTTTATATAGTTAATTGGTAATTAATGATTATGCCTGTATTATCTAATTATTGTACCCTTATTATAAAATGTTACCCCAATATATTTGTTTCTTAAAGTTTTTTTTTTTTTAAATTTTTCTTAGAAGCATCCTTTGTCATATTTGTTGAAATGATCTTCACTTACGGACGGCAATCAATAAAACAAACACAAAAAAATAACTATCTGTGACTGTTCACAGTACTGTAATAAGACCGTCCAATCATTGGAAAATTCTTGGATGGCGTGCCTGCCTACCACACGGCTAGGCTGACCCATTGCTAACGCTAGCAAGCTTGTCTCACATATTTTGGGTGGCTTTGGAAGCAGGCCTGAAGGGAGGGGTGGGATTGTTTCTGTTGGATACTTTGATAATCGAGCATACTCTGGCTGGTTTCGCCTACACTAGCTATAAAACAAATGCAACTTTCAAACTGCATAAAGTGCTATTGAGATGTGATTATTTGAATGCACCACAACAGTACCGCTATGCTGCCATCAATTTTATGTTCAGTTTTGATGACGGGATGTTCTTGGGGGGGGCTCCTCATTATTGTATAACGGGGGAACTCCAGCCGCTATGAGTTGGCGAACAAACCTTTTGTAGTCTCCACCACGATTTGTAACACAGAATGCTTTATTCTGGACGATTACATTATATACCCTTCTTCAAAACCTTTCCCTACCCTTCTTCAAGACCAAAATACATAACAACATAACATAAAAGGCAATTAGAAGATGTCGGAAAAATGACTAGGGTTGCAAGTGTGCACTCGTTTAATCAAATAGACGATCACAACCCTAGTTAAAAGGAAGCCTTTCATAATATGATCAGAGCGGATCAGAGGTATTAATAAAACATCATACTGTTATGTATGCGCTGTATTCCTCAAAGACAAAGACTATTACCGAAGATATTGGTCACACGGTGCATATCACAACACAAGAACGCAAGCTTCATTGTCAACCTCGCACATCAAAGACACTGGTGTGTGTGTGTGTGTGTGTGTGTGTGTGTGTGTGTGTGTGTGTGTGTGTGTGTGTGTGTGTGTGTGTGTGTGTGTGTGTGTGTGTGTGTGTGTGTGTGTGTGTGTGTGTGTGTGTGTGGTAGTGGGTGTGGGGGAGAGGGGGGGATCCCAATGTGGTAAGCATGGGGAAGTGGGTTGAAGGGGAGTCCCCTGGTGATGCCATGACTATTTTATGCATCGTTTTTTTCGTTCTCTCATAACCCCCCCCCCCTCCTCTCCTCTCCTCTCCGACCTCCTCCCCGCCTGGCTCCTCCGGGCGCCCGTATGACGAGCTTAAGTCCTGACTCACTGCGTGTTAATGAAGATGTAATGCGATTAACCGACATGCAATTAATTTCATTTCCTTCGCCACGTGACGACGCCTCTGTCCAAGGACACGGGCCTCATAAACAATTAGCCGGGGAAGAGAGGCAGAAGGCAACGGGTGACATCTTTAAACAGTGGCGTCCGCTGTACACCTCCCTCCCCCCCCCGATACATGCTCTCATCCCCGCCTGACCTTCCCCCCCGCCACCACCACCACCACCACCATCACCACCATCACCATCACCACTACCGCAACCATCACCCTTACCCCCCCAGGCCCTTTTCTCTGTGGGAACTGATAGCTTGCGCAAGAAATCTGTCGACTTTTCAAACAATAACACACCTCTCCTCTTTGTCTCTTGCTCATTCTCGGTTGCTGTCTTTTGCCTGTCTAATACACATGTGCGCGCACACGTGCACACACACACACGCACATAGAGAGTGATAGACTTACCGAGACATATTCACTTGCACTGCTTGCTCATGAATGGCTTACAACAGGAATTATCATTCTGGGCTCAGAATAATTTGGTTTCTTTATAAGAAAAGAAAATCCCCCCTTTTCCATAACGGCTTTCATATCGTATTAGTTTTCCATTCCATATTCAAATCAACCTCAATCCTATAGCCATAAATGTCTGGGTAGTAGGCTTGCACATGCCACCATAATTCTGCATAGATTTGAATACATTTCCTTTATAATGTGTAATAGCCAATAATGTCATCAGTCTGCTTATAAATATTATATTATGGTTTATTAATACTATTGCTCTTGGTATTTGGGTAAATAGGCTTGATCCTTAAAAGAAACTAAAAAATGTATGGATGCAAACCAATATTCTGTAGCCTTTTAGATTATATTTCAAGTTTAAAAGTCAGTCTTTGTTTTTTTTATTATTGATAGATTGATAACTGTAATACCATTGGTCATAAGGTGACTTCTGAGGATATTAGTTAGTGACTTTTGCACACTTCAGTCTTTCTAAACTAAATGGGCACATTGATATCCACATATTAAAAGGTCCCTGCCATCTACATTCACATGAACCAAATTTCTCCTACATTTGTACATTGTGAGGTGAAGCACCATTATAAAACATATGAATCAGGACAACTGTGTTTTCAGCTAGTCTACACCAATCCAACATTTTGTCGCCATCCCCTCTGCTAAAACATGCTGTTTGGTGTCTGGACTGTTCATGTCAGTATGTAAATACCCATACTGGCCAATACAATTATTCAAGCCATGGAACAAAGCTGCTGGTTAAAAGGAAACAAACCACTAACATTTGTCAGTGAAGGCTGTCCATAAAATAAAATAAACCACACAATAACTAATAAGAAAATACTTTTTGCAAAATTTTTGTTATCATACCTAGTGCTACCCAGCAATGTGTCATATTTTTATCAATTGATGCTACCTCAATTAATTATTATTTAACATACACGGCAAAGATGTCTGTTCTTATTATAAAACAAACCAGTCACGAGTTTGTTGACAATATTTTTCAATCAAATATACTGCCAAACTGACATGCCCTTTTATTGCGGCTGCCTAACATTGTGAAATGGAATGGTCGATATTATTGACTCTAGACAGAGGGTTTATATTGTGCACCGATGCTTACAGAGTTGCTTTGAATATCATTTTCATAACTAAAGCATGAAATATCACAAATGGCAAGGACCTTTTAAGCTCTATCCATCCCTTCCTTTCATCAAACCTTTCCACCTACCCCTTCTATTCACATTTGATACACTAAACCGACCCGTTTAATCCAAATCACCTCACCTTGGCATTTTTTTTTTTTAAGGCATCAAGCGCCTTTGTAAGGACATCTACAGACCGCAGTGTCAACTCCAGAATCCAAACCCTTTTTGACTGAGACTCTGACACCCCTTAACCACCTGACTAGCCTTTCTCCCAAGGAAAACACCATCCAACTGATTGTCACTCTGACCTGACCCCTTGCGTCCCCCCCACCCGCCCCACCCCAGCAGGTGACCCGGCGGCCGAGGAGTGGTCCCAGTGGAGCGTGTGCTCGTTGACGTGCGGCCAGGGCTGGCAGGTGCGCACCCGCTCCTGCGTGTCCTCGCCATACGGCACGCTGTGCAGCGGAGCGCTCCGGGAGACACGCATGTGCAACAACACGGTGGCCTGTCCTGGTGACACCGGGATCATCAGCTCAGGTACAGGCCAGGGTGTGTAGGGTTCTTTGTGCATGGGACTGTTTTAGCTTGTAGCGTTTAGCTTGTAGCAGTTTAGTGTGTAGCCTTTAGTGTGTAGAGTTGAGTGTGTAGCGTTGAGGTTGTAGCATGAAGGATTTAGCCCGTATCGTTTTGCGTTTAGTATGTATGGTGATATTTTAGTGTAGCATTTATCTTGTTGAGTTTTGAATGTAGCGTTTAGATTATGTTTTTCTGTTTTGATGTTTTCCTGCTTTTCTGCTCTCGCTTGTAATGCATATTTTGGTCATTGGTCAGGTGCACTCTGTGTGGGCTATTATGTGGTTTATGAGTGAAAATACCTTCTTCTGCAGTCTAAAAAGTCCTCATGTTTCTGGAGATAACAAGTGGCCAGGTTGACTACTTTGCTCTCTCGAGCGCAAATAACAATGAAACCAAATAAAAGGAAAACTTTGAAAGACTTGCACATATAGTAAAAAGTGCTGAGTAATGTGTGTTAATCAACTTTCTTACTGTCCAATTTCTGTCACACAGCAACATTGCATGCCATTTGTGGGACCACTTGAGTAATTGCAGGATTGCACAACGCTTTCATAATTATATCGTAGCTGGAAAAGATGGAAATTGCTGATTCTCTGTATTGCATGGGAGTGAGATACATTTTGTGGTGAAATGAGGGGGAAGCCATTTTTCATGACATTGTAGTTTCAACCACAAAGGAAAGCCCATGTTACATCCACACCTCTAATATCAAACCCTTTATCGTAGATTAAAGATAGCCACCGTTTATCTCTTAACCGCTCTTCCTCGATTCCTCTATTCACACACATAGAGCACAGTCTAATAATCTGATTAGCTTTCCTTGATAATGACTTTGTTCCCACCCAATACACTACAGCATAAGCCATTGATCTCCCGAACAAATTCATTAGGGCCCCGTAATTACTGTTTGAACTTAGTGGAGGGATGCAGCTTTGCCGGAAGGAACCTGTAGTCCAAATTTATCAGATAAATGAGGCTGTGGGATTTTAAAATATATTATCGTCAACTATGGGTATCTATGCCTGGTCTTAATCCAAAGAAACCAGGCTCAACCAAGATTTTTAGTTTTTGGCCTCAAATACATGGTTTTCCACCCACTCGAAAGCCCCTTTTTTCTTGATTATATTTGTATTTATACACGCACACAAACAACGTCAAAACTCCTGCCAACATACTGTAATCAATCTAAAAGAGGAAAATCTATGTTGATAAAGGTCCAAGAAAGGTGAATCTTGTCTTTAAGACTCCATGTCCAAGCTCTCTAACTAAAGCAAACAGAATGTGGGAAACATTTCATTTACTTTGTCTCAGCAAAACATATTGGACTTGCATATTTGGCCATCAAAACTTGCGATATGTCACATTTCAACTGGTTCCGAGTTGGCTTATTTTAGGGAAACTGATGGCGAGGTACATGTGTCGAGCGATGTTTGGGCAGCGTTTGATTCTGATGGCTGCGTCTGAGTTAGGTCACTAGCTTAAAAAAGAAAGGAACTATCACAAAGTTGTCGTGGCTCGTAACCATGAGGATAGCACGTCCCCCCTACTTCCTATAACTCAGCCACAATTGTTTTATTTTTTTTTGTCCTAGTATTTGATTTTGAGCTGAAACAGGGGTAACCAAAATCAAGTTAACAAAATATAAAAGTCAACTTCAAACGTGAATTTCATTCCATTCCAATTCCGTATGCTGTCCTTGCCACTAGTATTATTAAAGCTATATTAAAATGTCCTGCAACAATGTAGAGACATAGGACAGCATTTCATAAAAAGCCCTCTGAAGCCAGAAGAATTATCCTCTTTGTCCAATGACATTTTTTGCAAAGTCTTGTCAACAAGGGGGGGTCCATACATCATCGTTGTCAGGGTGGGTTGAATGGTTTTTGCCATTCATGTTCCTTCGCTTGGCTCCTTAATTAATGATGGCCTTCTCATAGAATTGGTTTTCTTTTCTCTATTTTCTAATGTTATAACCCCCAATATAGGGGAGCTCTCTTTGCTACCATTTTGTGTAAAGCAACCACTTGTTGGGTTCCTGTGATTGAAAACACTGTTTGAGGATATCTTGCGCAAGAGTATTAACTATTGACAGATTGTTTGATTGTGTATAGATTCGGTCGCAGCCTGTTTCCGGAAATCACATCAAAACGTCCAATATGGCCAACTTTAAAAATTGGAATCTAAACAGAATAGATGCATGGACGAATTGGATGAACAGAACTTGATAAAACAAATAGCAACAGGCATAAAAGTGAAAGAAAATAAACTCACGCAGAGTTCCACCAGCTCACCCTCTGAGACGGAGGATAAAAAGGAGAGTCAGAGAAAGACAGAGGAAGAACATACAATGCTGTGGCTGGGGCTATCCCACAAGCTATCGACTGCGATACCTTCGTTGTTATTGCTACCAGCTATTGGTCTAGCACATGAATGTCCGGTGGACGTTCTATAGTCTGTATTGTCTTCGCAGTTAACTGTTGACTCACAGATGTACTGGGAGGAAACCATCCCAGGCTTCCATCAGTGCAAACGGTGTGATGATGAATTCTGAAATATTCATCATGGTCTTTAATGAAAGGTGTTCCAATGTTGACCTCCTGCCGTGCCGTGAAAAATGACTTCAGTCATCCTGCAGCGTTTCATCATTCAATCCTGTGTAGGAGAAATCTATATTGATATCTGCCACAGCATGTCAATAGTTCTATGTTACATGATCGCTGTGTGCGTGTGTGTGTGTGTGTGTGTGTGTTTCCCATATCTGTGGTGTTTTTCGCTCCCGTGGGTCTGTGTCCGTGGTTAGCACCTCGCCGTGCCAGGTACGCACGTCTGACTGGGCCTAATGGCTGAGGCGCTGCATGAACTGCTCGGCACATGGGTGCTCCAACATCCACATGAGAGAAATCAGTCACTGTTTACTGAAGCCTTTCATCACCTCCCCGCCCCCCTCCCCTCCCCTCGCCGCCCCGCCCCCCTCCCGACCCCCTCTGCACGACACTTCCACTACAGCCACCAGAGACAGCAGAGGGGGTGGGGTATGGAAAGAGGGGGGGGGGTATATTTTCTCCCTGTCGGTTCGTATGCTAATCTTGTTTTTATGCTAATGGTCCAATGCAATTTGTATGTCTAAGTGCCTCATTTTCCATTCACTGTCGATATTAATACCCTCAGCTTCCTCTTTGATGGGATTTCAGCGGGTCCGCCATGTTCTTTTCATTATTTCCATCTATTCCCTTTTATTTTTCACACGAGTCTTCTGATCGCTCTTCGGGGCGCGACGGGAATGGGGAGTTTGACGAGGGGGAGGGGGCTTACTAAAATCTAAGTATGCGATTCTGGTGGTGTGTGTGTGTGTGTGTGTGTTGATGGGGGGGGGGGGGGCTGTTGTTTGTAAAACCAGAGGGCAATTTAATGCACTTTTATGGCAGACTTTTTCTCACTTTGTCGGATTGTGCATGAGTCTTCAAGGCCTTTATTATTTATTAATTCCTTTACCGCTGGGAGTTGGCCGGGCCAATGGGAAGCTATGGATGGGCGGGAGGTGGATGGGTAAAACCTTACACAATGGCACACAGGCAGAAAACTGCATGCACACAAACACACTGTGTCAATCAGCACTCTGGCTTCTCCATTGAATGTTTTGTGCTTTGAGTGTATTGTTCAGAGGCTGATCATGTAAGGACGCTTTCACTTAAAGTGTAAGTGAACCCCTTATTAGCCATAGAGGGCTAGGGAGAAGAGGGGCCGGGTGCGTATTATCCACATGGCTTATAGTAATTCTTTTGTAGTACTGTCCACACACACTGTGGGGTTGTACTATAAGTGTCCGAGAAGCATCACCCTTTTTGGACACGCACATCAAAATAAACCACTCGCCAGATGGAGACGGACACATCCACACACATCCACACACACTGTGGCGTAACGATGGTTGCCCGAGAAGCATTACCCTTTCGGTCGCGCACATCAAAATAAACCACTTTGTCAGACGGAGATGGCGCATCTACCCACAACGTTTTACTTAAGTTGTCCGAGGAGCTTCACCATTTCCCTTTCTCGAGCTTAACCCTTTCTTGGGTTCACTTCCCAGTGTTTGGTTAAAATAATGTTCCATGGTCTTGATCACACACACGCACAAACACATTGATGGCATACACACACAAATACACGCACACAAATACTTGGGTACAAAGAAACAAAAACACACAACATAAATAAGAAAATTAAGAAACTTGAAGATGACTTTAAATCCATGGCAAACTATTTGTTAAAAATCTCAACCCTACATTAAGTTATCATTGAAAACAGAATGCAATTTATGTCATTTTTCTTAAAGAGGAGTGCGAGAAGCTTGCGAGGATACACATAAATGCCAAACCATCTTCACACATCTTGTGCACATTTTTGTTGGGCAAGTCCTGGGGTTAAGAATTGTATGTGCATTTCTCAATTTGCATTGTCTTTGTTTACCAGCTACTTTGTTTGGAAAACAGTGTTAAAATAACACATTGATGTGTGTTTTGTTTATGTGTGTCAGTCATGGAGGATTTGTGTTTGCATGCATGTTTGTGTGTGTGTGTGTGTGTGTGTGTGTGTGTGTGTGTGTGTGTATAAGTGGGCGACCATCAGAGTAACAGTAATTACCTGAAAATTGAATTTGCTTATCCACAAAATGACTAAAAAGGAATAGTGTGAACCTGGGCAGTACTGCTGTGTGGAGTCGATGCCTAAGTTGTGCTGAAGAGATCTAGATTCAGCGACATTTTCAAACAAAACGTGCATGATGTAATACATTGCAACACGCTGCTGCATTATGAATAAGTCCAGGTCAGTGAGCAGTCAATCGCTGCTCTTTATGGGAACCAAAGAGCCTGAGTACATGCAGGAAGCCAGCCATGAACCCAACTAGCACTAGAACAAACCACGGCACACACACATATACATCATGTCTCTTTTTTTCCTTCTTTCTTTGTTCTTTCTTTTTGCCTTTTTTTGTTTGTTTGTTTGTTTCTTTCTTTCTTTGTTTCTTTCTGTCTCTCCTTTCTTCTACTTCTACTTTTTTTTCTTTCATTCTTAATTTTTCTTTTTTCTTTTATTTTTGTTTAAATAATTGTCCTCATTATTAATATTTTATTATTTTTTCCTTTACACCATGCTGCTGTTTGGGGATGTGTCTACATACCAGGGGCCGTGGTTATGTTTTTGTTATGCACGTTGTGGTACGTGTTCTTACGGCAATCATGCATTGGATATCATGGTTATCTTTGTCTTCTTGTTTACCCAGTGGAGTCCTTGCCCATCTGTATACACGGCCAACGGAGGGCAAGAGAGGGAGGTGTCATGTGGTGTCAGCACTCAGACTTGCATGGCTATGGCTTACGCATGAATATAACTAGTACTTTTTCATTTATAGTGTTATTTTGTTCAGTGCCGCTGACCTCTCTTTCACAACATGCATGTCTTGCGGACTTTGATGCATATATAATCACACTTCATTGATATTCTCGCTTGTGTGCAGTGCTTCAATTATACATACATGCATCTGTGTTGCTGCATTGTGTCGTTTGATAAATAATCGTACGCCTTCACACCCTGATAGGCTTCAGTCCTGTGTAGCAAACATTTGCTACATCGATGTTATAGTACATATCTAGATATTTGCATATTTATTATATTAATAATGCAGTAGACATACATCAATTATGCACACACATAAACGCACACTCGTTGATGATACTGAAGGTAATTACTGTGGCCTTTCATCATGACTGCAGAATATATCACATTCGATGAAAATTCATAGATGCAGTCCACGTGATAAGCCCAGCTGAACTGGGATGGTCTCTCAGTCTCCCTTTGATGAATGTAGGAACTCCAGGCGGTGGGGAGGTCAGAGGTTAAATGATTGTGGTTATGCACTGGCAGCTGCTATTTTCCCAAGCAGGCACTCGAGAGGTGGTTGTATGTAGTTATAGTAGACAGCATTTTATATCCATCTAGCCGTGATTAAAACAATTAATAATTTCAGATATTTCTCAGACTGTTTGTACTTTACCGTCTGATCACTTAAAATTCCCGTGGACTGATTTGTACCATCCTGCTGTGTTTATTTCTTATCGGTTATCTGAATTTCTCTTTGCTCTCACATTTTATTTTTTAATTGGCACTCCAGAAGCGATTGCTTCCTTGAAGTTAATGTTGTGTATTTTCAGAAATTGTTGACATAAAGATAATCCCGAAAACGTACGAGATCAAAGATCTACATTGCATAATTTCATAGCAACCCACCTAACTCTCCTCCTAGCATTTATCCTATTTTGTGACCAACTCTTTTCGTTTATTTTTTTCCGAAATCCAGAGTCACAATAGCGAATGCAAAATGTCAGAGAAACTAGAGAAGCACGCTTAATGCACTAATTGCTGTTCCATGTGTTTGAAGTCGCTGGAGTCGCCCGCTCTATTCTGTACCCCAGAGTATTCATTGCACTGATCGAAAGCTTTCCCCAGTTGGGGGGGTGGTGCCCAAACATCCCGTGTGAATTCCCCTTTGTCATGACAAACCACATCACCTCAAATGTCAAGCTGTCCATTCTCACACTCTCTGACCTTTATTTTACATTACAACATGAAGGCACTACGTCCCATTTATGTTTCAATGGAAAGGTTTCAGCGGAGCCTGCAATGTCACATTTTTCTTTCTCGTTCCTTAATCACATAAATATTCCCTCTCTTTATTTCCTTGTGCGGGTGATCCGACATTGAACTGATCTACAAGCAGCTATCAAGGTCTCTTCTCTTATTCCTCAACCCTGTGTCTGTGTGTGTGTGTGTCTGTGTGTGTCTGTGGGGCGGTGGGGTGTTTGCAGTGCATGGGCTGTGGGAGGAGTGGTCGTCATGGAGTCTGTGTTCTGTGACGTGTGGGCGGGGCTCCCGGATCCGAACGCGGAAGTGTGTGAACGGAGGAGGGGGAGGGGCCTGTGGAGGGCCCGAGACTCAGACCAAACTCTGCAATATAGCACTCTGTCCTGGTTAGTACCATAACCCCATCGCATTAAACATTATCTATCTGTCGTGAAATCATTTTCTACACCGTCATTATAATATACCATGCATAATGCCTGCCTGTGTTTATCTCTCTCTTTCTCTCTCTCTTTCTTGCTCTCGCTCTCACTTTCTCTCTTTTTATTTAATCATTTGTTATCATGTTATCTTATATGTTTTTTATCAGCCTATCAGGGGTTAGTTTATTAAGCATTCATTATTCCTTTGTGTTGGGGCGAACATGTATCCAATCCAATGCATTAATCTCTTGTCTTCCTGAACTCCCATCCTCCAAACTCTCCAGCCTCTCCGGTCCTCATCTCTACCTCAACAGTTCCTACAGTTAACATCAACCATATTTACCGATACCTTTTTTCGGGCCACGCACGTGATGTCATTTCCTGTATGCATTCTCTCCTCCTCATCCCCCCTCCCCACCCCCCCACCCCCCACCCCCCACACCGGAGCCGCTCCCCTTCTCAACACTTCGGTCCTCCATCATGGATCTGGTCGGCCACCGCCTCAGCCGCTCTCTCCGTCTTACCGCCCGACATGAGGCATGGCTCTCCTTGCTGTCACCAGCTCATTCCTCGTCTGCCATCTTAACCGTTCCATATTGATCCCCCGTCTTCATCCCTGGGATTTGTGTCCAGAGGGTCCGCCGCCCCAGCCCCCCCCCGTCCCCGTCCCCACGTCCCTCCGTCCCTCCACTCACCTCTCCGGCTCTCACTCTCCCCCTCGGCTTGAATGTCGGGTCGGGAGCGGGGGGGGGGGGGGTTAAGCACATGGAGAGGAGAGGGCACCGGCCAAAGCTCCCTCGCTTCTACTTCTACTACTACCACCACTGCCCATAGTTCGCTCTATGTCGTGGTCGAGTTGCTTCACAATGTCCTGAAATGCTGCGGCCATTCTGGGAAGACAGGGGGAGAGGAGAGTCGTTCGGCCATTGTTTCAGTGTGATTACCTATACAGTCCCCTTTTGTGGAGAGGAGGTAGAGCCAGTGGCATTACCCCACATTCTCCTGCCCCATTGAAGATGTCAAGTGTGCCCCGTGGTGACGTTCCAATTTGGCTCATGGTTCCCCTTTGTGGGAGAGAATGCCATCAGGGCCACACTGGCTTGCAGAGAACCGGGCCAGTCAGCCAACTGGAATGAGGACTCTGTGGACCCACCCCCAGGGTGGAGGAAGGTTTGACTGACAGTGATTGCAGCCCGACAAAGTAGCAGGGTTTTAAGGGTCGCTGTCGTGGGTGAAAATACCTGATTCAATCCATTGTTGGTGTGGCTTCATGTCGGTTTTTTACTTTACTTGCCTTGCCTTGACTTTGGCCGTTTTTAAAGTCGTCCGTTGGTCCTGTACACACGTACAGCGTGCCGCAACACTGCTGCTCCACGTTGACCTTCAGCTAGATAGATTATTTCTTCAAAAAGAGAAATGAGTCATTTCTGTGGCAGGGTTTCTCCTATGCCGTGCTGTGATAATGCTGTGCTTTGCTCCCACAGAGCCCCTTCGTCTCATGGAACACCTGAAAGCAGGGTTAAGGTTTCTCTAAGGTTAACATTTGAAAGAAAACAAAAGTGTCCCCCCGTTGTCTCACATGAAAGAGTGACATCTCAGACAGGAGTGAAGAAGTGAGAGGCAGAGGGAGGGAGAGACGTGCCCATCTGAGGGCTATCCTCCGGCTAGTGGTCCCATGCTGTTTTGAGGGAGCAGCGATTGAAAACACAGAGAGAGAGAGAGAGAGAGAGAGAGAGAGAGAGAGAGAGAGAGAGAGAGAGAGAGAGAGAGAGAGAGAGAGAGAGAGAGAGAGAGAGAGAGAGAGAGAGAGAGAGAGAGAGAGAGAGAGAGAGATGAAAGTAGGAAGTGTAAGTTGGAGTATACTAGGGAGCAAGGTAGTCGCTCCCTTCGAGGGAGTCTGTGTCTGTGTGTGTTGTTGTGTGAAAGGCAATTGATTTCTGTTTGTGTGTGTGTGTGTGTTTGTTTCTGCATGTTGTGTGAATGCAATTTATGTGTGTGTGTGTGTGTGTGTGTGTGTGTGTGTGTGGCGCATCCATCTTTAAGACTAACCTTCTGTGTTTGTGCATGTGTGTGTGTGTGTGTGTGTGTGTGTGTATGGGCACATCCATCCATGTTTAAGACTTAGCGTGTGTGTGTGTGTGGGGGCGTATCCATCATTAAGACTCAGCGTGTGTGTGTGTGTGTGTGTGTGTGTGTGGGCGCATCCATGTTTAAGACTAAGTGTGTGTGTTTGTGCATGTGTGTGTGTGTGGTATCTATCACAGAAGACTGACAGTGCTTTGGGAGTTCAAAGGCAATATCCCTTTGAAATGATGAATACCAGCACAGGCGTCATAGCACTGAGGTGCTCACGCGGAGGTGGGGGCTTTGATGGATCTCAACATACATATGGATGTGTGTTTGCTCGGAGTGTCTGTGTGTGCTTGTGTGTGTTTGTGTGTGACAGCCTGCAGCTATAATATATTAACAGTGTGTTAATATATGTTGTGTCGTGGGCATATTATTAAAGCTATACATTCCACACAACTTCGTAAACACTGACCTGACATTCTTTAGATTTAACGGGTCTATGGGTGTGTATGTCACTGTACACCCCTTTTCACTTCAACCAATCCACACGCATGCACACACACACACACATGCACACACAAACAAACACACACACACACATGCACACACACATGCACATTAGCAGACACACACACAAGCACATTGGCAGACACACACACACTTACACAGATTCATGGGGATGTGTCTAAATGTTAATGTGACAAGCTTTGTATCAAATGGAGAACGTCACCAAGCTCAGAGTTTAATCAAAAAATGTCCTCCATGCATAATTGATTCGGTCACCCCAGACCCTTTTTCTAAGTTACGTGAAGGCACATATGCGTAGGTAAAGGATGTACACTACGATGCTATTAAATATGGAGAGAGAGGTGTCATGTGACACCCAGCTCACACTCCTATAACCAATTTATATTTTCCCTTCTGGAATGAAATGAATGGTTCTGGTACAATAAATGAGAAAGAATCAGGAAATATCATGTAAACGGAGCATTAGTTTTTCTATTCGACGTAGATTTGTTCTAAATTGTCAATGCTGTGAACGTGACTGTCTTTCTTGTATGCATATTTTATATTGTATCTGTATTTAAAATATATGGGTACCATAATGAACCAGTAATTAACATTAGTTAATAAAGTAATAAGCCTTAGTTAAATAATGGTCTATTCATTCTTTACAGGTAAATAACCTTTAACTAATGGTATATTAATACTAAAGGTGTTAACTAATTGTGTTCATGTTAACTATGGTAAGGGAGTTAATAATGTAATAATGTATACATTATTGAATATTCAATAGGGTTAGGGTTAGGGCTAACCCAAACTCAACTGTTAGTTTATGTTAATAACTTCTTATTACTGCATTATCTAATATCCATAAATGGTTAATTATTTTACTCGTATTGGAAAGTGTTACCATGTGTATGTGTATATGTGAGTGTGTCCACATGGAAAACTTGTGTGTCCAATTTTTCCAACCGTCCTCACACACCAAACCTACCACTTGCATTCAGACCAACCCACACACACAAACCCACACACACACACACATACACACACACACACACACACACACACACACACACACACACACACACACACACACACACACACACACACACACACACACACACCTCGAAGGGCAAATTAGTTCTGGACCCACTACAAGCTACTTCTTGCCGTTTTTTTGTTGAAGTTTGCTTTGCTTTGGTTCGTTTGGTTTATTAAGACACAATGTGTACCCTATAAAAGCCTGCTCACTTTACAGCAAATGTAGTGCATCCTTCCAGACCTTTAAAGAGGTGGTAGGGCAGCCAACAGGGAGGGGGGGGGGGTATTATTCTTTAATGCAATCCAAGTGGCTCTTAGCACTGCTGAACTGTTGTGCACACAGCTGCCAATAAAGCAGAATCCAACCATAACCTGATTGTTCCCAATCTATCAATGTTAAGTGTACTGAAGTGTGTGGGCCAACTGCACTGCACTGGACTGTGTACGCGTAGCGGATACAAAAATATATCCAAGTCTAACGTGTCTAATCAAAGGTGTGTGAGTGTGCACACGCACGCGCGCGCACCCGCATACAAACACACGCACAAAACCACGAGTTAGAGAGAGAAAGGATGGGACATAACACAGGTGCTTTCATGGTATATAGTCCCACATCGAAAGGTTAAAATGATAAGTCCCCTTGCAGCACTGTATATCAGGGGATCATAACAAGGGACACGCCCTCTTTTCCAATTGGTGGGCTCCATTGGGAATTGAATGACGTCCTTTACAAAGATCTAGTTTTGGTTTAATATACACATACATGTGTCAGGTGGCACTCAGAGTACAGGGTTTTTGATAGGCCATAACACTGGCAATCCGCAGTATGACTACAACAATAACACCTCCCATTGACTCCTTCTTCCTGCCCCCGTGGCTGTCCACACTCGCACCGCCACGCCATCGCTCGGCCACAGCCGCCACCCAAGGGCCCGACACAAATCTATTACAAATGATGATGAACACTTTAGTATGAAATTGTGTTTCGCCCTGAAATGTCTGTGACCGCTCATCGCCAGACCCCCCCCTCTGTTTATGCCGGTCGTTCCCATCTAACAGTGCCGGGGATAATCGGCCCTGGATGGACTCACATACGATGGTCGGTGCGTCGAGGCGGTGTTCGCTTGACAGCTCAATTACCGCTGAAGGCACTGTCTGTTTCTTTTTTCCCTTTTGTTTTTTCCTTCTTCTTTAGCCGCGTTCAAAGAGGACAGCGGCGGTTTCATCGTGACCCGATGGTGGGGGTTGGGGGGAGGGGGGGGGAGTGGGTCATCACCCCCGGATAAGCGCTCCAGTCTTCAAGCGTCAACTCCTGTGTGTGTGCCACCGCACTGTTCGGATTTTAAACGTGTTTTTTTTTTTACATGTGTATGCTTTCTTTTCTTCTCGCCGTATCTCTTTCTTGACGGGCGAAGAACCCACCGTTGGAGTGGGAATGGATGAAGGAGAGATGTTTTTTTTTTCCTCATACCTGTCATGATAATGAG
>NW_028179361.1:5000-7500 GCF_964030765.1 Micromesistius poutassou | reverse complement strand
TTTGAACACGGCAGCATACAGGAGTCCTTTGGAAACAAGTGTGTGACTGTGTCTAGCTAAACCCTCAAAGGAGCTGCAAAGTGGTCATTGTAGACTGTAGTGCTCCTACCTTTTTTTGTCAGAATGTCTCTAGCAACTTAGATGAAGCAGAAAAAAACGTTGAGGAAGAGAATGCCCGGGATTCCTCGGTGGCTCACCGGGTAGAGCCAGTACCATTAAGGCTCAGTCGTTGATTGCAACGACCCGAGTTCGATTCCTTGCCTGAGACGCTGGTGCTCTGGGCGAAGCCGCGATCACACTTGCTGGACACGTGTAGGGCCGGGAGCCCGTGTGGGTGTTGGAGAAGGTGCCCTCAGGTGCTCCGTGGACGCGAAGCTCTTCACACACGCCTCGCACACGAAGGGCTCTGTTATGGGAAATCTAGCGTGTTCAAATGTTGAGTAAAAAGACGTTAAAAGACCTGCTGACGCAACAGAAGACATAAACCCATCTACCATCGCAACCTCGTTTCCAAAACCTCACAAACGTCGTTCAGTTTGACAACTGGAGCGCCCTGATCTCTGAGATTTACGGCAGGAGTTCTGCGGACGTCGACGTTGACGTTTGACCCACAGATACATTGAGCCCAAACGAAAATGTAAGATTTAAAAGATTAATACAGGCTGCCTGTGCCAGAAATCCAAAATAAGAACAGAATGGTGACGCTGACTCTTTGTGGAATCATTTGCCCGTGAAAGCAGGGCCGTCAACAGCTTCACTGACTGAGTTCATACCCGGGGTCCCTGGAGCGCTGGGATTGCTAATTGGTTTGAACCGAGGCTTGGGCCGTGCATCGTACGATTATACACGACGATATATATTAATGAACGAGCGTAATAGTGATATAGTGCGTGATATGAGTCAGAAATAGGTGAGGCGTGAGAGGGTCATTTGCGTTAGTCCTGAGCTCAATGCGTGAGAGTTGGCAGCTCTGAACTTCACCAATAAAATCCTGCCCACCGTCTGTTGCGCCAACATCGGACTGCGTTAAGAGAACGATCCAGAAAGTTCTACAATGGAAGGCGGGACAAAAAAAACGAACCAGCATCTGGGTCAAAGTATTACTGTAAAACAAGCTGGTCAGAACAGTACCCCAAACAACCACAAACGATCACCCAGCCTAACCAACCCAACGGTGCGGTTACACAAACAACACAGCACTTTTTTTTTGTTGTGTGCGCACACACTTCACACAAATCCAAGAGATACTCCAAGAAAAAACGGCGATGATATTCTACTGTACATTTTAACACACTATGAAAATACACGCGGCATAGGTTGTCATTTCATCGGTTCTTACCTCTACCGTTAACGCCATGTCGGGTCGCAAAACGAGACGCGGCAGCACCAGCGTTAGCGTGCCGTTGAACACTGTGTCGCACGGCGACTGAGCTGCTGAACCCTGGTTGGAGCAACCCAGTGTATTAACGACGTCCAGTCAGTTCAGCTGCACCGCGTCCAACGCTTTTAGTGGGCCACTTTTCACTGCCGTACAGAGCCGCTGCAGGGCTAGGAGGGCCAGGGAATGACTCATGTTTCCGTAAGCCGTGCGACTTGTTTTGGAAGGCAGCGAATTTGAATGTGGTTCAAACTTTTATGCATTTTGTGTTTCGTTTTTTCGGGTCCACAGTATTTGACTCTTGTCCGGTGACTCTGCTGGTCGGAAGCCAAACGAGTTCCGGGTTTTAAAGCGGTTTCTGAAAAGGATATTTAAAATAATAAAAAGCCTTATTAGTGGTTATTGAGCTGGTATTGACGCCTATCTGTTAACCCTTTATATACTTTTTTTTCTGGGACTATTAGAGAGTTGTTGTCTGCAACTCAAGGCTTCTAAACGTAACGCACAACACATCCACGCAACACATGGGATCTTGAACACAGCTCAGAATCTGGAAAATGCCCGGAGTCTGTTCCCTTCCTCGCCTTGTGTCTGTTGGCTTGGCTGAGCAGCAGGACACCAGATTAAAGACCCAGCAGACATTATTGGGTCATTCCCTTAATAGGCCCGCATTTAACGCTTTCCTCTTTAAACATGTGTGAAATAATCTTATAAGTCACCCATTTTACGTTGCCTATGCTGCCCATATTGCACTTATTTGGTTAGTCTCTCTCTCTCTCTCTCTCACTCTCTCACTGTCTCTCTCGCTCTCTTACTCTCGCTCTTTCTCTCTTTCTCTCTCTCTTGCTCTCTCTCTCTCTCTCTCCCCCCCTCTCTCTCTCTCTCTCTTTCTCTCTCTCTCTCTCTCTCTCTCTCTCTCTCTCCCTCTCTCTCTCTCTCTTTCACCCTCTCCCTCTCTCTCTCTCTCTCTCTCTCTCTCTCTCTCTCTCTCTCTCTCTCTCTCTCTATGGGTGAATTCTTTACTTGTTAGATCATTCTATCTTGAAATAATGGACCTTTCGGACTGATGACATCATAGCGGTAAACTCGCCAAAGCTATCCCGGCCAATCACAAATCAACAG
>NW_028179362.1:0-16917 GCF_964030765.1 Micromesistius poutassou | reverse complement strand
CAAACTTCTCCCCAAATCATCAAGGTTTGTCGATTCCACAGTGAAAAAGAAAATCGACTTGTATCATTAAAAGAGAGCGCACCTTATAAAGTCTGTGCACAACAATCCATGAGCTCTCCATTCTGTCACATGGTGGGAGCAAGTATCTGCAAATTCCGTTTTTAATAAAACCATTAACAAATCTGATATAAAGGTACTAGGCCTTTTTGAGTAATAGACTGGCGATGACATACATAGGCTTGCTATTCATAATTCTGTGTTCAAAGGCTTGGCCTATAAACTGAAAGGAATGATTATCTCGCTGATACGTGTTGATTTTTGAAAAGCGGATTCACCAGGGGATTGAACGACTTTGGCAGACAGCTTGTATTATACTATTAGCTAGCAATATTTATATAGTTGGGCTTCCCACACATATTGACCACCATGTAGGTGGAGACGATTTGGGGGGAAATTATAAAAAAGGGAAATTCGATCTGGCATTCCATTGAGGATCTAAGTCAACAGATCAAATGCATGCTAAAGGTCACTCATTAATTCTGCCGTTATTTTTCTGACACTCAACATTCATGCAGCCTGTGTCGGAGAATAAAGTGAGTTTTCCAACCTTGATCTTATTCCACTCTGAAGGTCTGCCCTTTGGCTTCAGTCCTTCAAAAACCGGGGTCGGACAATTACGTTTTTTTTACTTGCTCACTAGCTCAGCTTAGCACCATCTCTGGAAAAGGCTTGTTTCAAGTGCTCGATCACATCCCATTGATTGACTTCAGATCCAATTCTCTAGCCTTAACCGACATCAGCGACAGATGGCACGACCCCATGATCAGTGGCAGTTAGAGAAAATAAAATAAACATGGAAAAATATTAAACAAGTGCTTTTAACAACACATCATTCGAGAAAGTATAGATAAGGACACATCATTATTATTTTACATAATCGTGATATACCGTTATATCTGAAAATTCCCAAACCCTCATGTATATATGCATGCATGTATATTTGAGCATGTTAATAATACATGTACACATTTTCTTTCCCCTTTTTTTCCTGCTCTTCACCTCCTGCCCACACTCCTCCGAGGGAGCTGGTGAGGACGGGGCAGATGGCTGCTCCTGGCACCCGGCTGTCCCCGTTACCGTGCAACAGCTGGGGCTACAGCGACCACGGCCTCGCACGACCACTGGGAAAGCTCCACACCAAAGACGGGTGGACATTGGATGCTGGCTGATAGATCGTCGTAAGAGGAACCCGCCGTGGCCATCTCTGGGATTTAAAATGCTACCTCATGCCATTGCAATGGCTTGAAGTGTAAAGTGTGTAGGAATAACACAAATACAGACTGACTGACTGATAGACTGACTGACTTGTGGTAACTTACACCAAGAAATCCTTGGGCAGGAATGAAAGGATTTAACAGAAAGCCATTATTCCACAACCTTGTGAGATTCATAACAAACACAAAATAGATATCCAGCTAAAGCCACGTTTGGTTTTGTTAGTATAAGTAAGTAAAGATTTGATCAAATTAGTTTTTTGTCGCAACCTGACGTCGGGGTTGGAGTATTGTTCTGTGGGATAAACTAACTTGTTGCTTTGGAAACGGTAACCAGGGACCTTTATTTGTATCGGACAGACCAGAGCCACACTGTCAAGAACCAATTCAATTTCCTCCAACAGCCAGAGGAGCAAGGGCGAAGTCTATTTTTGGTAGTGTGTGTGTGTGTGTGTGTGTGTGTGTGTGTGTGTGTGTGTGTGTGTGTGTGTGTGTGTGTGTGTGTTTGTGTGTGTGTGTGTGTGGATATAATGACTTTGCAGCGCATTTTGTTTGCATAATGTCAATTAATTTCCAATTAGCTCAGTAACTTTACATTAGCCAATTTGTCTGGTAATTTTCCACTTGAGGAGGACCATGAGGCTTGCTTGCTCCTTCTATTTGACTGGATTATCTTTGCCGGAAAGATATATTACTCACTCTACTGAATATATTTTTGTATCTGATGAAATATGCAAGATTTAAAAAAATCATTATAATATTGCTATATTCAAACCTTAAATACCCCCACTTGGAAATGGTCTCCTTTTTTTTGTTGGTGACAGCTGAGATTATTTTAATTTTGGGGTAAGAAAATATTGGATATCTTATAACATATATATAACACAATATAACTATATATATAATTATAACACAATAACATAACCCCTATGTGGTCAGAAATCCAGCGTAAGGCGTTCCATGGCAGTGGGGTCTAGGAGCTAGGGACGGTTTCCAGGTCAGAACAACAAGGTGTGGGTCCCTGATGAAGGGAGACGGATTGGAGCTAAATCCTGGGAGTTGGGTTGAAGCCCTCAGTCCCATGATGACCGTGGTGTTCCTCCCCTGTTGGATCAGAGTGGAGGTGGTTTTGGCCTGTAGCCTCAACCCTGCAGTCCAGCCCTGTCTCTCTACAGGGGCAGTGGTTCACTGGGCCACTGAATGTCTGTTTGATCTGAGTTACATATATATGTTCACACTAAACTCATAGCTAGTCCTGGTCACTTTAGTGTTGAACTAATTATTTAGGCAACATAGCAGTTTGAAACAGAAAGAATGACTGATTAAGGATATTTAAAGAGATCTGACACATTTATAGATATTGACAATCGGTGATGATACCGCACCTAATGTAAGAGGTCCCACAGCTACTTATTTAAAGTAATTGAGGGTCAAACCACAATACTACTCTGCAATCGCACGGCGAGCTTTGGGGATTGTAATGGGGTCCCTTTTTTAACGAGAGGAATAAAGTGTTAGGTGTAAGGTGATCGGGCTTATCAAACATCTACCCCACCCAAAGCCTCTTTGCTCCAACTGCTCCGGCTCCTAAGGTTACCATGGTGACCAAGGAGAAGGTGTCTTCGTGGCTAGAATTTAAAGGAGGGTGGTGGAGGGGGGAAAGTCACCGCATACAAACGTACGTAGCACACAGACAAGCACATGCTTCGATGGTTTCCAAGCATCGTTACAAATGCAAACAAAACCGTACGTACACATAAGTGGAAAGCCTCCGGCTCTCTATGCCCAGACAATGAATTCCTCAGAGGATGGGTCACCATGTATCTCTTCTGATCAAGAGAGAGAGGGCAACTAGGGCCGGTGAACAGGATGCTTCCATCAATTTCTGATGCTACCACATTCACTATCCCCACCACCCACTGTCCCCCACAACCTCCACCGCCCCCCCCCCCATTGCCTGGTAACAATGCAGTAGCAGTGGTGGATAAAGACCAGAAAGTCAAACTTGAGCAAAATAACAAATATCCAAGTTGAACGTGACTGAACGTGGTAAAAAGTTCAAGTCATCCATAAAAAAAAAGAGTAAAAGTCTCAAATAGAATGTACTTAAATATCAACAAATGTACTTAAATATCAACGTATTTACATCAAATGTATTAAATCAAGTTTTTTATCAAGTACTTATAGTACTTTATGTCTCACGAATACAAGGTTTTAAAAATAACTTCACTGTTGCAATACTTGACTTCTCCAAGAGTCTTGGACTACGTCCACTCTTCTCACCCTGTTGGCTATTAAGCATGATAAGGGTTCACAATGTCACCTCTAGTAGTAGTTAACAACAGACTACATTAAGAGCTAATTACATATGAACTTCATTAGGTCAGTTACGCTTACGAGAAGGAACATACTGTTATGAAGTTCTAAGCAGAGCTGGCACTGTGATCTGGCTCCAGAGGTTCAGTTTGGATTGTATTCACACCATCAAGCTGCAGCGACCACCGGAGAGGACGCTGAGGCTTATCAACAACACTCGTCCCTTGCCTGTATGCATTCTAAATGTGCACTGTGTGTCTGTGTGAGTGTGTGTATGTGAGAGATAGAGACACATTTGGGATCGAGTACATAGTTTCGCCTGTCTTTATTTATACTAGCAGCAGCAAGGGTCCCTCTCCTGCTGCTAGTACCCCAGAATATATTGAGTCAATCTCCAGGGACAAACCCTCATCCTAAGTGAGAGGGAGTGTTAAAACAAACCTCCCAACAGAACTCACACAAACACACGCAGAAAGGAGCTAGAGGGAAAGTGTTTATTGCTCAATATTCTTTATTACACCCAAGAGACCTCACCTCTAAAACAGCCCACACACACACACACACACACACACACACACACACACACACACAAACTAACCTAGGTATAGAAGCAAATTGAACAGAAAGATGTATAACACATATTGCTTGTGTTGGGGGATTGTCTGTCTGATGTAGGGAATGGTGCTATTGCTAGGACTAAGCAAGAACTAAGTGGAAGAAGCTATCTCTTTGTATGTCTCATTCTCTCTAATAGTAACACACAAAGCCATGTTGTACACAGCAAATATTAATATTAGGATTTTCATATCTGCATATAAACCTAAAATCTGTATATAAACCATACATTACGATAACAAATCCTTTAATAATGTTATGCTAATGTTATTATGTTATCCTTGGCAGAGGACAGATGATGGGATTTTTCTTTGTGATATCATGATCACAGATACGTCAGAGATGCGTCATTTAGTGGTGAAGTTCCAGTTTATAGCCTGACGCCACCATGGCCTTTCATGTATTAGTCAGATGAAATTACGTAATGTCCCGTGACACTAGTTTAGAGGACCTAATGGTCTTTCATTACCCATCATATTATCATGGTTATTCATTCAGAGCATTACAGTTAATCATGACTTAACATTCCTTCATAACAGGAAATATGAAAAGTCATTCAAGTACTACATTAATCAATTAACAAAAATATACATTAAACAAATTAATACCTAATAAGAAAAAGCACTTCTTATTAAGTACCAAAAAATGCACACGATGCCAGTAAGGTGAATGCATACACAGTTTTAAAAAGGAACACAATGTTCTGGATGCGAGATCCAGACAGAAACTTGCCAGGAGTATTTGAATATTTTCTATTTAAACAAAAACAGGTGTCTGTGAAGCAAGGGAAATCATTCAACTCTGTTTGGTCTACGGAAACTCTGAGAATATTCCGGCCTCTTAAAGCCATGCATATATGTCATCAGGCCAACGTGAATTGTGTAGCAAACCCTGTTATTATTAGATATTAGATGCAGCACAACAATGAACTCCTTCCTGTCACGATTTCCGTTTAAAAATACATTAAACCTGTGCAACACACACGCGCACGCACACACACGTGCGCACACACACACACACACACACACACACACACACACACACACACACACACACACACACACACACACACACACACACACACACACACACACACACACACATTGTGGATGTGCATATCAGTCATATGCATATATATCCTTCCAAAACAGACACACACACAAACACACACACACACACATGCACGCACACGCACACACTGCTTAAAATGCCAGGGCGTGCCTCGGGCCCTCAGAAGCAGGTGTCAGATAAGTGTGTATTGGTTGCAGGTTCTCTCAGATACCGGCCTGGCCATTGTCAATCACGCCAGCCAATTATCTCCACTCCGCCTGTCGTGCAGCTGACGCAAGCCGACACCGGGCTGACAGGGCGCCGTCAAACCGCTCCATCATAAACACTCACTCCGCACAGGGCGCGTGGACGCACAAGCAAAGACAGCGGTTGCACTTTTTCTTCCCGATCCCTTTCTCCCCCCCACCCACCGCCGCGGTTTGCTGCCCACCTTTCACACCTAGGTCTCCTAGTCACCGAGTCATCATACGAGACGGCTGCAGGAGCGTCAACAACATGAGGGCCTGGGAAAAAGTATGTCGCAATTACACTGTGCGTGTGTGCGTGTGTGTGTGTGCGTGCGTGCGTGTGTGCCTGCGTGCTAGAGAGACAGTTTTGGGATTGCGTACATAGTTTCGCTACGTCTTCATTTATTCTAGCAGCAGCAAAGGGTCCCTCTCCTGCTGCTAACAGCCCAGAATATATCGAGTCACTCTCCAGGGACAAACCCCTTCCCCCACTACTGTTTTGCGGCTCTCCCTCTCACAGCTAGGGTCTCCTAGTCACCGAGTCGCCGTACGAGACGTCTGGAGGAGCGTCACCAACATCGGGACCTGAGAAAAAGTGTGTCGCAATTAGGGCTATTAAGCGGAGGATCAGCGCAGTTAGCCGGCCCTGGAGGCTCACGGGGAGCCGTAAAGAGCAGGGGGAACGACCATCATGTGCACCACGGTCCCCACGGTGATCCGGAACCTTCCGGTGACCTCGCTGCGTCACCGTGCGGGCCCCTACGGCCGCCGTCCACCACGAAAGATCGGATCAAAATGTTGTTTTTTGTTTTAAAACGCCTAGTTCATTTGGCATTCACACGTGATTCCATTGGTTTTTTGGGGGGGGGGGTTTTAAGAATTGATATTTTGCAGGTTGTACTTTCTGTACCGTTTGTTGGGCTGAACATGCGTCAGAGGAGCTCACCTTCACATGCGCATGAATAATGGATGCGTCACGTGTGCCGTGTGACAGAGGGAGCGAGTTTAGCTTTGAATATGAAATGAGTGTGACGCAAAGCTCTCTCTCTCCGTCTGTCACGCACGAGGTGCTGGAGAGGGCGTGCGCTCTTAGCAGCACGGACGGCGCGGTGGCCTGCTTGGGTACTGCACACTGTCATTTATTTTTAAGATGAACCAAATCGCTTGACCCTGCCTTTTGAAAGAAGGCTCTCCAGGGTTTTGTTTATTGCGGGGCAGGGCTGCCGGCTCCCTCTGTAAGCAACGTCTGCTTTCAAAAGCGTAAGAAAAGTGTTGTCGCATCGGCACCCATTTGGTAACCGTATCAGCCAATAAGAAGCTCTACATGAAACAGCATGGGTTTGACTCATAGAGGTTGAACACACTGGTTTGCATCAAACGCAAAACCAATGTACAAGTGGTGCCGGGGTTTGGTTCTCCTCTCAAGAGCCGACGCTCACAAAGTACCCCTCTGTTAAATGTTGACGGATACTTTTTTCTAAACGTTCTATAAATACTTGCCAAAGGGTCCTGTGCTTGTAGTTGCTTCTGGGTGCACAACACACTGAAAGTCCATCCGCTGTGGTTTCGACACACTCTGGTTAGGGCTTATCTCGGTGGGCATGTGCTGGGTGTTTGGCTTGCTGGATTGTTTTCGTGGAAGGGATATTGAGATAAACGGGACCCGTTTATGTATTACATCTAAGTGGTGGCGAGGTGAGGATCCAGCAAAGCAAATCTATGCTGCACGGTGGTGGTCCACACAGACCAGACTGTGACAAGTGACAGGTCCGAAGAAGGGCTGTCAGAGGAAATCAGGACATAATGGAGGAGAAAGGCAGGGGCTGAAATTGCGGGCAACTGTGAGAGGCCATTACAGGAGCAGCAGAGCTGGCTGCAAAACCAGCAGTGCTGCTGGATGTCAAGGATGGCTTTCTATGCTGACCTACACACAGGAGTGCACATGTAAATACACACTGCACAGGTGCACAGCCATTTGTTTGAGCGATGAACTCCTTTTACCCGTGCACACTTTGAGACACACACACACACACACACACACACACACACACACACACACACACACACACACACACACACACACACACACACACACACACACACACACACACACACACACACACACACGTAAAAACAGCAGTTTAAAATAAAACTGCCATGAAATGACTTCAAACCATGATGAAGAAGACAATTAGCAAGAGGCGTTGGGTGATGGTGAGGTAATGGGAAGCTAGCTAGCCAGTCATAATAAAATACAGACATTAGTTCCGTCTAAAGCGGGTTGGCAGCGAGCAACGCCATAGCTATTCCATCTCTCTGCTTACTTCAGCAAAAAACTGAATCAGGAGAACGGGTCTGTTGAACTCATTAATGCTATTCTTCAGGTAAAAAGGAGAGGAAGAGAGGAATGGGAGATATACATTGATGCATCAAACTGAAAGCTATAACCGCATTAGTGAATGAAATGTTAGCTAGGCGTTGTATTGTGAGCTAAAGTCTCGGCCCTGATCCAGGCCAAGCTATAATAAAGGTTTTCTTCAGACTGACATCAGCTAGCATACCTTAGGTATTGCATGTTCCTCTCACCAGCCAAAGCCATAGTCATATATAGTCAATATAACCTAAGACTAAATGCTTTGCTATTCATCAGTTGTAAAATGTGGTTCCTATACAAATGCTGCTGTGTAAAACCAGGGGAACGATTCATTTCTCCTGCCACCATAGTCATAATCTATCGCCCCTGTTTCTTTGTTCCAAGCCTGGAAACCATCAGGGAGCCTGACGACAGCTTTTCATTAAAAACACTCACATAAACGCACGTACAAACACACACTTAGAGTTAAGCATATTTTTCAACGTTGACTAACAAGAAAAGTGTGGCATTTCGACCCTGTTCTGTTTGTGGAGGACTAAATGACACAACCGTTGTCAACCGTTTGGAAGAGGCCATTCTGTATTACTTTGCTGACATGGCCATCAATTCGATTTTATAACACCAGAAAAAAAAAAGTAATAAAAATGAATCTGGAAGTAAAAAAGTATCCCTCTCCCTCTCCCTCTCCCTCCCTCCTTCCCTTCCTGACCTTCAAATGCCAGACTTGCTGGCTGGGAGTAGGATGCCTCCAGACCATCACCCTGTGCTAAGAGGACCTGGGAGAATCGACTAAAAGGTTACATGAGAGAGAAGAGAGGGAGCGGGGGAAAGGGAGAGAGAGGGAGAGAAAGAGGGAGAGAGGGAGGGAGGGAGAGAGGGCCAGAGAGAGAGAGAGAGAGAGAGAGAGAGAGAGAGAGAGAGAGAGAGAGAGAGAGAGAGAGAGAGAGAGAGAGAGAGAGAGAGAGAGAGAGAGAGAGAGAGAGAGAGAAGGTATGGTGTTTACCCTGGTGTTTTTGAAACAAGAATTTGGATTTGTCCTTTCGTTGCGCTGATACTAATAACAGCGTATGTATAAATAGAGAGAGGCCAGATGTCAGAGGTCAGAGATAGGTTATGGAGGGGACTCCTGGGCATGGACAGAGTAACTTCTCAGATGGAGAAGCCCGGGGTTGGGTCGTAAAAAAAATATGGACGGGGAGAAATAGTGGAAGCCAGGCACTGTTGGATTGTCCCAGTGTTGAGGAAGTCCTCCGACCAATTAAAACCCTGCTTGTTAACCATGTCAAGTGATGGATGTATACATTTACATGAGCGACTCAATCTGTAGACACAACGCGCGTGTGTGTGCGTGTGCGTGTGCGCGTGTGTGTGTGTGTGCGGGATGTTAACACCCAATACACCCATTTGTCTAACAGGGTAGGCACCCGTGTGCACACAAGAGAAGGTTTATGTTGGCAGTGTCGGTGTCAGTGTGCTGTATGTGCACATACAGTACACAACTGTGTGTGAGACTCTTAATAACATGCACGAACATACAGAAACCACAGGGAATGTTCCCCATCGTAAACACCTCTGGACGGCTCTCTGTTCAATCCCTTAGACGCTGATCCACAAGTGCTGTTATGCAATGCCTCCATGTATGTATACAATCCTGTGTGTGGGGCTGTGTATGCCTGAGTGTGTTTCCAGAGCTACCCATTGGCTTCGTTCTTTCCATCTCTTCTATGACCGTACTACCCTACTACTGCCCCTGATCCACTGCTGGCAAAGTGACATGGCAGAGCTCCCACTCACAAACCAAATTCTATTGACGTGCACATGGAATGCTGTCCCTCTTAAACTATAGGAAGAGTGTCGGTTTAAAGGCTCCACTCAGTGTTGCCAGCGGTGGTCAATTCAGGCGCTGTATCTCTGTAGTCACCTGAGCATTGCTCACAGTTATCCATCATTTTATGGGGACTCATCCAATCACTGATGCTGTACTGATTGGAACGGGAATGATGCGTTATCTCTTCTATGGTTTGTGTGGTGTACAGCTAAAAATAATGATGTCGGAGTAGGTCACTAGTTTATGAAGAGGGCCTTGCAGTTTATGTGTGTGTGTGTATAATATACATACATACGGTACATAGATGTCTGTGTGTGTGTGCGTGTGCGCGTGTGCGTGTGCGTGTGTGTGTGTAAATCAATGTGACATTAACTAAATAAGCAGGGCTGGGGAGTTGTGCTTTAATGAACAGGGATAGGCTGTGAGGGCGACACGTCGAGTAAATCATGAGAGGAACATTCCGGGTGAAGAGGGGGAACGAATGAATACGAGTAGTGAAGAAAAGAGCGCTACATGAGCGGTTTTTCTCTGCGTTAAATGCCCCTCGACATCATCAGGAAACACTGGAACAAAAAAAGGGTTGATTGTATTTGTATAGCCAGCGGTCTCAAGGGCTTTAACAGGCCGCGCAGTTGAGACCACGCCTAACCCTAGCCCCCCAAAAGGGCACGAAACAACTTCATTATCAAGGAAGAAACCCGGAGAAGGAACGCAGGGCGGGGGATCCTTCTAAGATCCTTCTAAGATCCTTCCAAGGACGGCGAGAAGGGCAATGGGCACCATAATCAACATGCATAACTGGAAACCATTCTGTCTGAGCTCTGTCTGTCTGAGCTCTTTTTGTCTCCCCTGCCCACAATGGGAACACGCAGTCATGCAGGATATGCACTACAGGCAGGACGAATTCATGACGACAGCAAACTGGAAAATATCACCAGGGAGTGTGTGGTGGCGATGATGAAGATGATGATGACAATCCTAATAAATATGCATTGTTATTCCTTTCAACCCACAACCCTGCAGAGCGTAATCCTATCTCTTCCAGGTCTGGTAATCACACACTGTCTATCCGCTGAATGTCATTTGTTGAGATCATCTTTGTTTCCCTGCCGTCCATCAATTTCCTTAATCAGTAATGGGCCACAACAACTCCATTCATCATTGATTAGATTTTGCTTCGCAAGCCTGCATTAATTAAAGCATTATGTTGAAGATGAAAGCGACAACTAAACAGAACTAGACTATATTTTCATTTATATTGATTCTGAAGGTTAGATACTAGGTTTGGGAGTCTCTTCAAAAGAGAAAACAGATTAAGACAAACACCTGCTTATCTGTGGAAAGTCTAACGTTATTCTTCCGTTTAAATCAATAAGGCAAGAACAAATGCTATTAGAAGTCGATTGCTTTTTTATTAATAAAAAAAAAAAAAAGTAAAACCTCTACCCGAAACATTATAGTTTACATATCAACCATTAATAAAAAGCAACTTGTAAAATCAGGCCAGGCATTTCACCTTACTCATTCCATGGGGTTTCGATCTGGCATTAAATTTAAGTCAACAGATCAAATGTCACGTATGCTAAAGGTAATTTGTTAATTCTTCCTCTATTCTCCGACACACGCAACATTCATGCAGCCTGTTGCGCGTGTTGGAGAATAAAGCGAGTTTTCCAACATTAATCTTATTCAACTCTGAATGTCTGCAATCAGATTTCCCTTCTTTCTGCTAGCTCACTCACTGCCATTTTAGCGTCTTCATTATCATATGCTTGTACCTCCTGCTCAAGCACGTCCCACCGATAGCGAGCTAACGCTAGATCACATTTAGCCTCAAACGACAGCAGTGGACAGTCAGCCGTACCCCAGATCAATGGCAGTTAGATCCATTTTATAGGTGTGAAACACAAGCGCGGAATACGTCTTCTAACGCGAGTGGTGACTTGGTACCGATAGCGACAGTACCATCATTTTACACAACCGTGATGTACAATTCTATCCAGAAACCGCCCAACCCTCATTGACCCCGCGTGGGAAGGGGCTGAAACTCATCTCCTGTCTATTAGTCATTCTGTGTGCTTTTGAGCCAGGAGGTAAACACAGGCTGTTTGTCCCTCTGTTGAATCTCTAAGCAGTCAGTCACAGGCCATTTTTCCTCCTGGATCCTCACTTCAAAACAATTTGTCAACATTTACTTTTGCTGCCGAGGACACATAGTTCAAATAGACATGCTAACGTATATTTGATCATATTCTGCTTGATTTTTTTAACGCTTTTTTGTTTTTACAAGTTTGTAGAGGGTGAACCTGTCCACAGCGTTTCCCCACATGAAATTCAGAAAGGACCTTTCAAACAAGTGTCCTTTCTAGATTAAGGGCGGCGTCTCTCTTTCATGGCCACAGGAAATGTCCTTCAGATACGTATTGGGACACAATTTACATCCGGCCTTTCTTTCAGGCAGCCATCATCTTTTTCACTTTGTAAACATACATGGTCAATGTTGGTTCTACTTTTGGAACAATAATGGAGGGCTACTTGGATAATAGCTGTTATACCTTTAGAGACAGCATGCCTCATGGTTTGATCCTTTAGGGTTTAATCGGGACTACTTAGTGTCATTTTATTATTGATTCAAATTTCCCACCGCACCTATCCAGATTTAGTGACGCAATAAAATAACGAATGCACTTTCAGTTGAATAATATTGATTGTACTTAGCATGCTTTGTATGTTTATAATGGTGAATGGGTCACAGTTGAACATAATTCATCTTTGTTCACGTCTCATTTGAGTGATGTTCAGCCCAATGTGCGTCCTCATAAATCAGCAACAATGCTGTCATCGTTTGAATGATAGCCCTGGATGTGTCCAATCATAAGCTGAAATCACTATAGTTCATCCTGCTGTCTGCGTCGCTTTCCCTGCCAGAAGATGGCAAGCCAAAAAAAAGGACGTGACAGTTATTAATCAGTCAGTCAGACGAAGATCTAATGAGAGAAACGCGAACAGAACATGTCCTATTCGCCTCCGCTCAGCTTAGACCGTCAAACGGAGTCGAGAGGACAACAAGTGTTGAGTTTGATGAGTACTGAGTATTCAAACTGAATGTTATGAATATAACATACAGATGGCAGCACATACACGCACACATGCTGCGTGCACACACACACACACACACACACACACACACACACACACACACACACACACACACACACACACACACACACACACACACACACACACACACACACACACACACACACACCATGACAAAAAGGTTAATCACACAATCCTCTGTTGAAATGGAGCCTTTTAGTTAATCTAAATATGAATAGGAGGAAATGCACACAAACCCTCTCTCTCCCCAAACGGAATAAGGGACTAATTGCTTTCTTTCTTTCTTGTCACTCTCCATCTCCAGCTCTTTCACACTATTTCGTTCTCTTTAGTATTTTTCTATCACTTTTTCTCCCCCTCTGGGTATCCTGTGGTGATAAACGGAGCATAAAGGTTGTGTCCTGAATTATCCACTGGTTTCCTCTAAGTGACGAAGTGTGTGCACGAGTCTGTGTGTGCGTGTATGACGGAGAGGAAGGGAAATCAGATGGCGGCCCTTACATTACCCTGCCCCATTAAAGTCTCTGTCTGGAGTTCATCTGACCACCGCCCATAACCTACGCTGCTCTCCCCCAGACGGGTTCCAAAGTGGACGTCTCTCCATGCCGCACCAGGGAGCTACCTGCCGTACCGAAATAGCAACTCCCGTTTCCTGCTTCCTCCTTCACTGAGGTAGACTATAATGCACAGTGGATCTGACTGTTCATAAGAAAATGTGCTTCTATTAAATCACCTAAAAGATGAACTTTAGATAGCTTTAGGAAGATAGCTTTAGGAAGGGTAGAGGGATGACAGTGTGCATGGGGAGGGGAGGGGGGGGTGAGAGGAGAGAGGCAGAGACAGGGTGACGAAGCAAACCAGTGAGGTATGGAACATAATGAAGACAAATGGCCGGGCAGAGGCGGCGGACAGACCGCCACGGAAGGTTGCGTGTTTAACATGGTGGGGGGGAGAGGGGGGTGGCTGACGTCCTTGCGGCGCTAAGCTCCAGTAGCGGCAACCCGAGGCTAGCCGACCGAGATAAATTAGCAAATATGAAGCAGCACGGACAAGAGACAAGTGCACCTTTCCCCTAGATTGGGGCGAGGAGCCGTAACGCACCTTCGGGCTGAGATGTTACTCTGCTACTTCAGATAAATAGTGGAGTTTAAAGGCGACATGTCATACCGCCAGGTGTGAGTGTGATTAGCCGTTACAAGCCGTTTTGAAAGTCTGCCTCTTCTGACATCACAAGTGGGCGTGTCCACTTAGATGCGTGCTGGATAGATCGGCCTACTACTAGCCTAGTCTACCAAGGTGACATAATATGTCACCTTTAACACTGAGGCTAACCTAATGTCACTTCATACTTGAACCCGTACCCCTGGTTTGTGAGGGAAGGCATGGCCACCGTTTCAGCAATACAGAAGGACTAATGACGGTCTAGCATGCTAGCAACATGCAAACGAGTGTCTTTGTGTGCGATGAATCGCAACCACATGCAAACGTGTGGTGAAAATGCTACAGCTGGGTGCATCTCTCAGGAAATATGTCTCACACACACACACACACACACACACACACCAAATAAACAAATGTAGGAAAATCAAGTCAAAGGGCATTGGCCTGTTGCACGTACACAAACACACAAAACAAACAAGTTTTTATATACACACACACACATGTTTTCCATATGCATCCACTCCCTCCAACTGGAACAGTAAGCAGGAGGCAGAGAGGAGTTCAGGAAACCACACACCACAGTGTCAGAAAAACACGGAGGAAGAGGAGGGAGGAGGACGACCACGAAGGGGTGGTCGAAACACTCCTCGAAGGGAAAACGTGACCCTTTAAAACTCATCTCCCCTCCCAGTTTGTTTGATATTCTTTCAGCGGTGCCAGACTGCTCCTCGCCACGCGGACATCATGTTGGATCAGAAGAGTCATTTAGAAATATCTTGTTGTTACATTTACGTTTACATGTAGGGCGTTTAGCAGACGGTTTTATCCAAAGTGACTTACAATAAGTACATTTGTCATAAGAAGTGAAACAATATATCGCCGTCGGTACAGTAAAGATGTTCATAGTACCAAGTGCAAGTACTAACAATTGCCAGGCCGACCCCATTCCCCGTCTACAGCAGTGGTAGCCAGCTACTGCACATGCTACACAACATGCATGCACAACACAATTAAGAACATGCTACACAATTAAGTACAATGAATGTTGTTGTCCCGGTCGTTGTCCCCATCATTGCTGGAAACGGCTGCAACAAGAGGAGGGAGGGGGGCTGGGGGGGGGGCGGGGGGGGGTGTTGACAGAACGGAGCGGAGCACCAGTGCAGCCGGCTCCAAACAGGGCCTTTGGGGGCCGCCCGCTCCCGGGAGTTGGTCAACATTACATCATCGCACAACGCCTCAATGCAAACAATCGGCAGTATGCACGACAGACACACAGCACATACAAAAGACGCACACGTGCATTCACACACAAACAGAACATGCCCGCGCACACAAACACACACACGCCGACACACACGCATACGTATTTTTGTATGTGTGTTTATGTGAGCGTGAGTCACCGGCTATACGTGTCTCTCTCTCTCCGGCTATACGTCTCTCTCTCGCTCTCTCTTTCTTCCTCCCTCTCTTTCTCTCTCTCAATTAAATTCAAAAGAGCTTTATCGGCATGAAAATCGACATTGACATTCCCAGAGCAGTTCCAAAGATGAAGCGAGGTGGGGGAAACAAAGCAGCCGACGATAAAAAGGTCAAAAAACGTAACCAAAGAAAAACGCTCTCTCGGTGTGTGTCTCTCTGCATCTGATCCTGAGGAGAGGGTTCAGATTGAGCCGGCACGGCGGTGACAGAGCTAAGCAGAGCCAGACGTCCACATGAAGAGCAGCGCATGTGTGAGTCACAGCTGCCCAGAGAGCCCAGACAGAGAGCAGCACATCAATAGCAGGCTGGCTCGCCCCATGGATTGAGGCAGTCTTGATGGATATTTGGGCTGACATTTAAGCTAAGGTGAATAGCTCTCTCTCTCTCTGTTGTTGTTGTTGTTCCCCCCGCTATCCCCCCCCATCTCCCCCCCCCCCCCCCAAACCAGCCTCCACCCACACCAACCTAAAATAATTCCCACATACGTCTGTGGCCCTGCTGTGCCGACTTGACTTCCATTTCCTTGTCTTTCCGTATTTGCGTCTCCATTGTTGTTCAATCTCCCCGATCTGTCTCCCTGGCCGAATATATTTATTCACGTTCCTGCGTTTGTACCAGAGTACAAATCAAACATATCAACACTGAGCAAAGCCATGCCAATGTCATAGACACTATGTCAATATGTCTAGTTGAATTACAAAATACTAATGTGATACTGACGTCTTATGTCAGTGTGTTTGATCTGGAACGTCTGCACTGTCTTTTTGTACATTGCATAAATGCTCCTCCTATCCTTTTTAAATCACTAAATCAAGCTCAAGTTCACAATGGTTGGCAAACCTAGCCGAAGTAACCTGTGGTTACCGATGGCATGTCCAGTGACACACAAAAAATTGAGAGACACAAACCAGCCTCAGGCCAGAACATAAACCAGAAGAACTGTTGTCTCTGTATGAATAAAGGTCATCAGCTCACCAGTCAACAGAGCGCAACAACAGAGCTACCGTTGATTCCCAAATATAGATCCGGCTCAATGTCACACACACACACACACACAAGGACCACAGCAACACATCCTTGCGTGCTCAACGCAGCTTTTGTTCGTTCTCCCGTCTTCTATATATATATAAAAAAAATAAAAACGCGTAGGACCATAAACATATTGTTAATGCTAATGCTGAGAGCGGTGGCGTCAGCCTCCACGAAGGAGACAACCAGCCCCCTTGTCCACGGTGCCGCGGTGCCGGCGTGACGCGGCGGCGGAGCTGTGGAGCTTTCCATCTGGGTTGCCGCTAAGTCCCCCCGTGGGGCTGAGGGAGATAAGTGTGAGGGAGGAGAAATAAAGTGACAGCTTCCTGGAGGTTCTCTGACAAGAACGCGGTGGCGAGCAGAGCGCTGGCGGACGACTCGCTGTCCATGCGCCCACAGAACACAGACGCCGTTCTGTCATGC
>NW_028179363.1:17500-39991 GCF_964030765.1 Micromesistius poutassou | reverse complement strand
TAAAAGCCAGCAGTTAAAAGCTGCTGTCAGGGAACTCCGTTTCCAGGGGGAGGGGGGGGGGGCAGAGAGGAGAGGAGGGAGGGAGAGAGGGAGGGATTGGCTGAAAGGAGAGCAGAGAAGAGAGGGGAAAGAAAAAAGCGAGAAGTCCTTGAAGCGCAGCGCAAAGGCACACGGCGAGAAGGAGAAAAAGCAACGCCCGTAGTTAGTGTGAGCACATCTGGACCGGTCCGAGCGGGAATATTTCTGCAACATCTGAAAAATTCCCTGAATTTAAGGGTCTCCTCCTTTTGATGCCTTTTTCTCCTTTTAACTTTTTCATTCTTTGCGATGTTTCACTTGGCCACTCCCCTCCCCCCCCCTCCCCTCCCCCAGCTTGTAAACGAAGGGGCGTGGCCTGTCGTAACCCTGGCCTTCACTCACTTATAGGAAGACCAAACGGGACCCATGTGACCAACCGCCCCCCCCCCCCCCCCCCCCCCCCCGAGGGTAATTAAAACGCTGTAGAAGTGAGAGAGGGGGGGGGGCGTCCAGCTGGGGGCTCGAACCTGCGGGCCAGACCCGGGACCCAATAAAAACGGGAAAAGACGGGGGGAAAATGAATCGTAAAAAAAAAGTTTTCGCCCACAGCTGGTGTTTTTTCGGGTTTTAATTGGAGGCATAAAAAATAATGTCTTTGTTTTAGTCGTGTGGTTCTGGCTCCGCTGGGACGTGTTCGTGGTTGGTCCTTGGAGAACCAAATTGTGTTCATCATATAGACCCGGAAGGTTCTCCTCGCGCCTCAAGAACGTGTCATGGTGAAACGGATCGGGTGTCGCTACTGAACCAAGCGGTACTACTACGCACTGCCAGCCCAGCAACTCAAAAATAACAAATAAGCAATTTAATCGGGAAAAAAGTTGTACGTAAAGACGTACAACGGGGCGGCAGTAGCTCAGGAGACAGAGCGGGTCAGCTGGTCACCGCAAGGTTGCTGTTGGATCCCCGGCTCCTCCTAGCTGAGTGTCGAGGTGTCCCTGAGCGAGACGCGCGGTTCTAACCCCCATAGATGGCTTCTGCTCAAAACAATGTGGCTAGTGGCAAATAGTTTCAATCGCGCGCTGGACCCCTCGGTAGCAAACCTCCGCCAGTTCTGGAGCCAATCCTGACCTCATTGTCGCCACGATGGAGCGGGTCTCACTCGGTGTCCAAGCGCCTCTTAAGTCTACTTGTACACTAACTTAAGACGGTGGACGTCTGCAGTCTGCAGTAGGCCTGGGCGATACGGCTGAAAGACGTATCACGATATAACTTGATCATATTGATCGATATCGATAACTATCGATCATTGTAATGACCTAAAAAGACTAGGAATTACCATGCTGGATTTAAACACTTCTGTTTAACCCTTAATACGACCTTCCACTGTTCTTCATTGATAAATACTCCAATGTCGATACAACAATGAAAAACACTCAAATATTGTAAATAAGTATGGAACCGTGTTTGTGTAACAAACCCAGCTGCTAGATTTGGTGAGCCAGTCTCTTATCAATATATATTGAACATGTTTCATATTGATATTGATCAAAAGTCTATCACGATACGATCATTTATTGATTTATTGCCCCGGCCTAAGCAAAAGCTCTAACCTTAATGCTCATTTGATGACGGCAGACTGGGAGACTGGGAGACCAGTCACCCTTTGATTCCACGTTGATAGTCTAATGGTTTCAAGCGGTCCCGTTTAGCTTGAGGCACTGCAGTGGGACGGCCTTGGGCCGCAAGCTGCTGGTGCGTCCTCTGTTGCCGTGGTGTTTAAAGGACTATTTGATGTTGTACGGCCCTGCTGTTTTGTTTATGTGTCCATGGGCTGTTAAGGACCAGGCTGGCCGTGTTGTTTACTGTCATAATAATACACGTACACGGATTATCAAAAGACTAATTAAAAAGTTTTAGGCATCTCTTTCGTCGATGTACCGAACCGTACCATACTGAACCGTGGTGGTACCACCACACTTACCGTGAGTTTCCAATGTCGATACAACAATGAAAAACACTCAAATATTGTAAATAAGTATGGAACCGTGTTTGTGTAACAAACCCAGCTGCTAGATTCGGTGGTCCAGTCTCTTATCGATATATATTGAACATGTTTTATGTTGATATTGATCAAAAGTCTATCACGATACGATCATTTATTGATTTATTGCGCAGGCCTCGGTAAATAAGACTTATTGTGTTAGTAGTATTGTGTTAACTGTTTGTGTTTTGTATTGCTTTGTTATAAAGCATGTTTTGACAGGTGCTATAATGATTATTATATATTGTATTATTATATTCCACTGAGAAGTGTGTGAGAGGTCATCTGAGGAGCTCCTTTGCACAATTATCATACCTCGTTCTGGTTGTGTGATCAGTGTGGAGTCATTGAAATGGATAAAGACGTGAATGCAAGGGTGCACTCTCTGTCTGTCACTCTCTCTCTCTCTCTCTCTCTCTCTCTCCATCTTCCTTGCTCTCTCGCTTTTCCTCTCTCTCTTTTGAAGTGTGAAGTGTCCCCAAAGGGGAACAAAAAAAAGAATAGAGGGCCCAGTGATCAATTCAAAAACTCTGATATGTCTCTCTCTCTCTCTCTCTCTCTCTCTCTCTCTCTCTCTCTCTCTCTCTCTCTCTCTCTCTCTCTCTCTCTCTCCCCTGACCTCCAGGCTTTGTTCATTAGCTATGCGCCGCGAGCGCCTTTTGTGCACTCTTCTCCTCGGTGCCATCCCTTAGAACACCTCCCCTCTCATCCACCTCCCCCTCCTCCCCCCTCTCCCCCTCCTCCCCCCCCCGGCCCCTCCACAGTGGTGTCCACACGCTGGCGCTCATCATCACTCATTAGGAGTCTTCAAGTAGAGGGAGAGAGGTCTCTCTGTCCTACCAGGGGAGGAGAGGGGCTGTGTGTGTGTGTTTGTGTGTGTGTGTGTGTGTGTGTGTGTGTGTGTGTGTGTGTGTGTGTGTGTGTGTGTGTGTGTGTGTGTGTGTGTGTGTGTGTGTGTTACACTGACAGGCAGGTAGCCTACAGGGGAACCAGCTGTTGGAGAGGAGTAGAGAGAGTGGAGGAGAGGGAGGTGAGGAGGGGAAAGGGTGGGGAGGAGGGGGGAGGGAGGGAGGGAGGGAGGGGGGAGGAGAGAGAGGGCAGAAGAGGGGAGGTTGAGGAGAGGGGAGAGGAGGGAGGTGAGAGGACGGGGAGAGGAGTAGAGAGGGCAGAGGAGTGGTGAGGAGGAGGGAGGTGAGGAGGGGGTGAGGATGGGGGAGAGGAGGAGGGAGAGGGCAGAGGAGTGGAGGTGAGGAGGGGGGGAGGATGGGGAGGAAAGGGAGGTGAGGAGGGGGGAGGATGGGGAGAGGAGCGGAGGAAAGGGGAGTGGAGGTGCTTGGTAATGTGGGGAGTGAGGAGAGGAGGAGCGGGCTGGCCTCCGATAGGCTCACTGACGCACTGACCCCCCAGAAAGAGAGAGAGGGAGGGAGGGAGGGAGGGGGAGGGTGAGACAGAGAGAGCAAGGGAGAGGACGGACATCTAAGAGAGAGTGAGCGGAGAACTGAGATAGTGAGAGCTATCTGTTATCCTCCAAAGCTTTCAGCGCTGGTGAACGCAACTGTGGGCTCTTGAAAAACCGATGCAGCAGACGGCCTTCTGCGTCTGCCCATCGTGTCCATCGCCGCCTCCCTGGTACCCTGAGTCCCTGTTCACAGCGCCGCGCAGGAGGCCAGGGGGGGAAAAAGGTCTTTGTGTGTGTGTGTGTGTGTGTGTTTTGTGTTCTCATGGACACATACGAACAACAAGGAACCACTATTGTCTGTGTTTGTATACTTTTTGACTTGTATTTATTTATTATTTATTTTAGGTTATTTTCAAGGCCCACGGTAAAATCGTTCTCTCGCTCTCTCTCTCTCTCTCTCTTTCTCTCTCTCTCTTTGTCTTTTTTTCTGTTGTCTCCATCCTCTCACACTCTTTATTTTCATATTTTTTTCAAAGGCCCACAGTAATATCTTGCTCTCGTTTCTCTCTCTCTCTGTTGTCTCCATCCATCTCACTCTCTCTCACTCTCTCTCTCTCTTTCTCTTTTCTGTTGTCTCCATCTCACACGTCTCTCTCTCTCTTGTTCTCTCTCTCTCGTTCTCTCTCTCTCTCTCTCTCTCTCTGTTGTCTCCATCCCTCTCTCTCTCCGTCTCACTCTGTATCGCCATCTCTATCTTGTGCTCTCTCTCTCCCCCTCTCTTGCTCTCTCTGCCCTCTTGCCTGTGATGTACTCTGCTGTCTCATACCCGATGTCCCCCATGACTGGGCCACATGGTGTGTGTGTGTTGTGTGTGTTTGTTTGTTTGTGTGTGTAGGTCAGAGTGTGTGTGTGTGTGTATGTGTGATTAGGTCAGCATGTATTGGCCCTGTGTGTGTGTGTGTGTGTGTTGTGTGTGTGTGTGTGTGTGTGTGTGTGTGCGTGCGCGGCTACGTCTTGGTGTGTAAATTGACCTTGCTCTTCGGCTGTCTGCGTGACTGTGTTTGTTTGTTTTCATGCGAGAGGCCTCATCACTTGACTTGTCTGAGGCGCTCTGACAGTCTGTCCTTCTTGGTCAGAATTTGTTATTTGAGATAAAGACGGGTTCTTTACTCGCCTCTCCAAACTCGGCCTGAAGGGCGGAGAGCTGTGTTGTGGAATGGCTTCGTTGCGGCTCATTGGCTCAGTGCGTCTGCTGGTAGCAGCCGGTGATGTCATCAACAACCTTTAAGAGGTCCACGACCAGCGCATTTAAAGAAGTAAGAGGTCCACCACCAGCCCATTTAAAGAAGTAAGAGGTCCACAACCAGCGCGTTTAAAGCAGGACTGTTCTGGACTGTTCTGGCCTTTCTGAAAAGGTGAACCGAACCGACCCGTCAGTTTTGCGGCGTCGGGGTGAATCGAACTCCGACGCTGCAAGAAAAAGATATTAGTAGCCGGTGTTTTCTGTGTGTGGGTTGTGCGTGTGCACGTGCGTGCGCGTGTGTGTGTAGCATGTGCATGTGTATTTGGCATGCATGTGTGTGTGTGTGTTGTGTGTGTGTGTGTGTGTGTGTGTGTGCGTGTGTGCGTGTGTGCATGTGTATTTGGTGTGCGTGTGTGTGTATGTCCGTGTGTGTGCATGTGCATGTCCTAGTGTGTGTGTGTGTGTGTGTGTGGAGGGTACCCATGGCATCTGCACATCACAGTTTGTCACCTTGCATTAGGTACGCACCCTGGTCCCAAATGTGGTGCTGAGCTTGCTGAGCCCCAACAGAGGAGCTTTGTAAACACTCTCCTACTTTCCTGCTGTACATCCACGGTGTTGAACGTACACCCATCTTAGAACACATAAGCCTGTTGTTACTTTATGTTAAAACTGAAATAGTGATAGAAACGTGGGAAAGATATTGTACACGTTGCGATTAATTTGACACATGCACAACACTACTCATACTCGTACTCATAATCATACTCATACTCATGGTGGAAAAATGCTTGCCTTGCTGTTTTATTTGCTACTTGGAAAGATCAATAAAAAAATATAAATTGACACACACATATATATATATATATATATATATATATATATATATATATATATATATATATATATTGGATAGTTTATCGATGTTTCGTTCCATCTCCTGTCTCGAAGGAAACCTCTCGAGTGTTTTGGTGTACTGCAGGCCTATTGGCTGTAGCACGACGCGTTCCTATTGGCTGCCAGTTAGAAGCATGACATCATGCTTGACGTAGCGAGTGCCGTCCCTCGGCCCCTCCCAAGCAGACAGAAATAATTCATCAAATGAAATCTACATTTGTTGTGTAAATGACCACATGCTGAAGGATGGTTAATCCTGCATGCAGTCCAATCCCTGTCATGTGACTTGACCTACTTTTCTCTCTCCCTCTTTCTCTATCTGCCTCTCTCTCTCTCTCTCTCTCTCTCACACTCTCTCTCGCTCTCTCTCACTCTCACTCTCTCTCGCGCTCTCCTTTCACGCTCTCTCATTCCTCTCTCTCGTCCCCCCCTCTCTCTCTATCTCTCTCCCTCTCTCTCTCATCCCAGCCCCTCTCTCTATCTCTCTCCCTCTCTCTCGTCCTCCCCCCTCTCTCTATCTCTCTCCCTCTCTCTCTCTCGTCCCCCCCTCTCTCTCTCTCTCTATCTCTCTCCCTCTCTCTCTCATCCCCCCCTCTCTCTCTCTCTCTATCTCTCTCCCGCTCTCTCTCATTCCCCTCACTCTCGTTCCCCTCTCTCTCGCTCACCTGCATCCCTCTCTCTCCCTCGTTTTCTCTCTCTGATATATTCAGGCTGTAATCTCTGATTTACATTACATTACATTTACATTTACATTACATGTAATTTAACCATTCTTCAACCCTTTCAGTCTTGTTTGCACCCAGACCCCTCCCTTGTTTCTTCCATTTCCACCCATCCATGCATCTACCCACCGGTACGTCCACCCCACCATCCACCCACTCTCCAGTGCAGATATCCATAGATCCACTCGTCTTCCCATCCATCCACCCATCCACCCTTCATAAAGCCGTCCATCAGTCTATCATTGTCATCCACTCCTCGATCCATCCTTCCTCCGTCCACCCACCCGTCGATTCATCCTCTACCGACCCATTAATCCATCCATCTACCTCCAACCATCCATCCATCCATCATCAATCCCTCCACCCATCCCTCCCTAGTATCAGTGCGTTCTTGTGGACTGGAGGGTGTGTGGGGAGAGGGGGTGGAGCAGGTGGGGTGGCAATAACTCAGGAGGTAGAGCGGGTTGACTGGTAACCTGAAGGTTGCTGGTTGGATCCCCGGCTCCTCCTAGCTGTGAGTGTCGAGGTGTCCCCTGAGCGAGACGCCCTCACCCTGACCGCTCCTGACCCGCTGGCTGTCGCCCTGCGTGGTCGACTCCGCCGTCGGTGTGTGAACGTGTGAATGAATTGTTGTAAGTCGCTTTGGATAAAAGCGGCAGCGAAAACCTCGTAAATGTAAACGCACCCAGAGCTGAAGGCCGTCGTGTTCATCATCCCCATAAGGAGTGAGCCGAGGTGAGAACTCATCTCCAACAGCAGTCACCGTGTTGCTCTGTAGACGTGGAGGAGCCGTCCCTCGGTCAACACTGAGTCTGTGTGTTCAATAGTCCCTCAAATCAGACTTTAGATTCATATCTGAAGTCTGATGGGATTGAACGGGGGTTTTTCACTTTCTTTTGCTTCATATTTGTTTCGGCCAATCACGCTGCCGGAGGTGGGGTTCTCTACATGCGTGTAATTAGCTATTAACGGCGAACACAAACTCAGCCTGCAGTACTTGACTGTAAAAAAAGTGTCTGTAAAAGTTAAATCAACTCTGAGTATTTGGCAGTTGTTTGAAAGGCACGTGTTTGAAAGCTTGATCCAATCACGTAACAAGGTTTCTTTCGTTCTTGGTAGACTATCTCTGTAACAAAACAGGAAACGGTTGCTTCGCTGTCGTCCTCCAGGAGTTCTGCTCTGACGTAGCAGGACTGCCACGAGATGAGGAATCACCAACGTTAATAAGCAACGTCCATGAATACATGAACGTTGGACATGCTGGACGTACAACACAAAGATAGCTTTGATTAGGCTTCAAGTTATGTGTTTGTGTATATATATACTATGTACGTGTATATATAGGTGTCCTGAGACAGGGCTGTAGAACGTATCATTACAATATGCATAGGGAATGTCACACATCCATATAGAAATGTATATATACGTGCCATCCCATTTGATTTTTAATTTAACAATCCTGTGTTAAATCTTCCAAGTGAGGGCAAGCAAACAAGGCTACATAGAAATAGTGTGGTATCTCCGTATTTAGATAAGACCATGTGAACTCATCGAAAGATGTTATTATTTTTAAATTATTTTTAATCAATATTCCGTCTTCTTCCTTAGTGTACAACCAGCTTTAGACGAACCCTAATGCGTTTCATTGAAAATGTATTTGGGGTATTTCCACAGTGTGTGCATTTAACACTGCACTGCAGAATGAGAGAGCAGAGAGTGAAACCAAAGTGATGCGGACGTGAGTTGAAGTCTGCCTCACTCCTCTGAGGTCCGGCTGTGGAGGAATATGACCAGCGGATACTTGTAGTGATATATTATCTATAATACACGCTTATTCAAAAAAATACTTTTATATTTCAACAGCAAAGAATTAAGATAACCTCCCACTGGAAACCTCTTCTTTGATGTATTAAATGATATGCATGTAGTTTACAGCAGACGTCTGTCACGTCTCTATTATGCTGGTTACCTAATATGAGATTTGTAAGATAAGGATTTCTAGAGAGGAATTTCTGGGAAAACTTCGGGCTATAGTTATACTACGACTATACAGTTATAGTCAGAATGAACCGCAGAGATCACATGGAGGGCCCAGGAGCTGATAGGCTGGGGACATCCACACCTCACCAGATGATCACAGGTCTTCAGGGAACCAGGGGCATGGAGCCGACTCAGGGTTGCTGGTTCAGGCCCCATGAGCAACACCGTGCTAATACGGAGGACCTGAGAGGGAGCACCCTCTGTCCAATCTCCACCGCTGTGTGTGTTTGGGGCGTGTGCGTCCCGAGCGTGTTTGTGTGTCAGTCTCCCAACGTCCTGGACGTACGTCGCCGTAGGGGTCTAACGTATGTGGCGGGGGTCTCTCTTCCATAGGGGGAGGTTTAGACGTGTGCGTGTGTGGAGTTAATTTAGCAAGCTGGCAGGAAGTGCGCATTGGAACCTAGCTTCTGGGCGGACAATGTGAGGCATAGGTCAAAGGTCAACGGAGCTCCAAACCCCCACTCCTACGTTCAGGCCCGGGCCAATAGGGTCGAAACGTTGCTTTGCATTTTTTATTAAATTAATATGGGAGCTTAAGCAGTGCTGCGGACATTACATTTCTCTCACTCGATACGGCTGAAAGACGTATCACGATATAACTTGATCATATTGATCAATATGGATAACTATTGATCATTTGAATGACCTAAAAAGACTAGGAATTACCATGCTGGATTTAAACACTTCTGTTTAACACTTAATATGACCTTCCACTGTTCTTCATTGATAAATACTCCAATGTCGATACAACAATGAAAAACACTCAAATAGTGTAAATAAGTATGGAACCGTGTTCGTGTAACAAACTGCTAGATTCAGTGGTCCAGTCTCTTCCAGTCTCGTGATTTCGATTTTAGTGTGAAACGATCACCAAACTAATATAATCAAGTTGAAACAATTTTTTTTTAATAGAAATTGCTGAACAGCATACATATCTGGACATTATCTTCTATTTTACCATGTTGTGTATCTTTTTAAGGGGATTTTTCACATTGTTCTCATTTACAAAGTGTTTTTTTGGAGAGAAATCATGTTTTCCAACTTTTCAAACTAAAAATAATCGTTTGAATAATAGAGATTTCAATATTGACCAAAACATTTTTTTCCCCATAATCGAGATTTTTTTTCCCATAATCGAGCAGCCCTGCGTCCAGTGCTGTACAACGCAGGAGGGGTCCGACATGCTCCGTCATCACAAAGCCCCGGCCCTAATCACACTGGAGACGCATCAACGGGTAACGGATACCATCAGGGCTAAACATAGCCGCTCTCATAACAGTCCCGGGCCGCGCATACGGGCACTAATCCCACACAAACCGTCGGCGTTTCCCAAGATCTGTCCCCGACCATTCCTCCCTCTCTCTCTCTCCCTCCTCCTTCCCCTATTCGCGTCGACGCTTCGGTTGGGGGGTGGTGGGGGGGGGGGGGGGGGGGGTGTTGGCGCTGGGAGGGAGGGAGAGGGAGAAGGGGCGAGGCCACAGTGTGCCAGGGGGCAGTTGAATCATGGGTGTGGGGGCCGGTCTGGTCATGTGAACAGCTACTGTTGGAGATCCATGCAGGGATAGCGGCGGCTTTCTAAATGCCTCCCTGTGTCTCCACTCAACTGGCCAAAACAACAGGGCCGCCTCGTACCCGCTCGGTCGGTCGGTCTGTCCCGGAGCTCTGCGAGGGCCCCGCCGCGCAAATGACATTATCCTGGTTTGCCCCAAGGACGCCGACTGCTGCTGCGCCATGTCAGCCCCGCCCTCCCGTCTCCTCTCCTTCCTCCCCGCTCTAACCTCATTTAGCACACTCTTTAAGCTCCTCTTGTCTCTGTTCTAGACCCCCTACCCCCCCACCCCCTGCCCCGTCCCTCTGCCCCGTCTGGGTCTGCTCACCAAGTGCTCCCCCCTTTGGGTTCACGGCTTCACAGGGAGCGGGACAAAAAGGTCCACGGAGGAGGATCACACACGGAGCTGTGGCTCTGGTTGTGATCTCAGACCCCCCCCCACTCTACCCCCCACGGTGGGCGAAGGGCAGTTGAGGGCCTTGTACCGAGTTTCACCAGATAAACGCGTCCAACTGATTTAGTTTTCTTTGTTTTTTTTTCTTAGCCTTTTCTGCACAATAAGTTGTGCCATGTTTCGACCAACGAAAAAGAAAAAAAAAAGCGTTCTAAATGAAAGGAACACAAAGTGGACAAAGTGTGCGTGAAGGCCGGCCTCGTGTAGAGTGGAACAACAAAGCGCAATTATATTGGAAGACAACGACGATGATAAATTGGCAACGGAGCAATGCAGCCGGATGAAGTCAGCAGGAGTTTCAGGACAAACGTGCTTTGTTTAAGATGTTAAACACAACAAAAGACAAATAATGGTAAGAGCCGAAAGAATGTATGAGCAGACGATGGGACAAAAGAGACAGAGAGCACTGAGGTGTGAAAAGGTGTGATCTCTAAAACTCTGTGTATGGACGTTATGTGGTTATGGTTATGTGGACGTTATTCCTTATTCACACAGCGAAATTCAAAAAGTGAGTTTTCGTGTACAGTTGAAATCACTATGCACACTATGGCCAACAGCCACTCGCGTCATCAAGAGCCTGTGTGTGTGTGTGTGTGTGTGTGTGTGTGTGTGTGTGTGTGTGTGTGTGTGTGTGTGTGTGTGTGTGTGTGTGTGTGTGTGTGTTCTGAAACGCAGACTGTATTTGAGTCTGGGAATAATGGTGTTTGGTGTGAATGAGCAGGGGCAGAAAGGTGTACTGTGGGATCATTTCAAAAGCTGCTCAGTGCAGCCCTCACAAAGCACAGTGGCTTAATAAGTCTTTCAATAAAACTGTCCCGTTAAACTTTTCTTTACTGCCGGCAAGGGTTGGTGTTTGACTTAAAGGATTTAAAGGGGGAGGAGGGGGGGTAGTTTAGGTCGCAATTGAAATGATTAGTTTGTCAATGTATCATAACATGTAGCTGAACAAGGAATGTGTTCTTTATAAGATTAAACCTTAAGATTAATTCAAAACAATGTGTGTCAGAGAAGTACAGTAACAGGACAGCAATGAGAACAAAAAAAGAGAGAGAGAAGAAGGTAAATAATGATGAGAGGACCTGTGTATAAGAGCCGGAGCGCTGAAGGTCTGCTTTCTGCACACACAGTTTCCATCCGAAGCCACAATAGGCGTCTGTTTTGTTCTATTTCAAATGCACGGCCTTGCTTTCCATTGGAGCACACTGATCCATAGACTTATCCAAGTCCAGGACGAATCATGGAAAAGTAGTGAGACGACGACGGGCCCCGGAGCCATGACGGAAACGTACTCAAGCCCTCGCCGCTTTCGGATATTTGGGAAAAGTCTGTGCACTCATCCGAGTGTTTTACTCTTTAAGGGGGGGGGGGGGGATTGTGGCTTGCTTGTTTTTCCGACACAGAATACCTTATGAAATAGTTAGGGCACCGCGGAGGCTGGTAAAGCCTGTGAAAGTCAATACCCCCCCTCCAGCCTCCCAGGGTCACCCCCATGCCCCAGGACCTATTGGACCCGCCCGCTGCGCCTGACCTCTCCTCCCTCCCCATTGGCTGGCTGTGGCCGCTTACTTCCTGGCTCCTGATTGGCCTGAAGGCACTCAGTAGGCGGGGGGGGGGGGGGGGGGTCTAATAGAGAAGGGGGAGGGGGGGCGAGGCGTGTGGGGGGGGGGGGGGGGGGGGGGGCGAGTGGAATATCCGCCCAGTGTAGTGTTTCTATTGTGGAGAGTCTTGATGTCCGCGGAGTGGAGTTGTTTTGTCCGTCTGTGTCCGTCTGTCTATGTGTTTCTGTCCGTCTTATGTTCACGTCGTGTGTCTTAACTTGGTACTCATTTACAAAACAACTCCTAATTCTATTACTCCTTTTTAGAAAGCCGATGAGCCCGTCGGTTTGAGGATGTCTTGCTCAAGGGTGCCGACATGTTAGGCGGCGGACACCGGGCGTTTGAACCAGGACCTTCCGACCTATAGATGCCTATAGATATATTCATGTATTATTCTTGGTATATTTTTCTTTCTTTATTCGCTCGGTATGCACTTTTATCCTCCCTGCTGCCGCTGCGTTAGTGCAGCGGAGGAAGGCGCTTGGGGGCACATTGAAAATATTCTCCTTCACAGGAGGGAATTTGTTAATGTCTAGGAGGGGAAAACAGATACGCTGAGTGTGCACATACAGCGTATACACACGGGCCAGGGCCCGTTGGACGCGTTCCACGTCCATGACAAGCCTCAAACGGAGGTCACGACCCCGCCGGAGAATACCCCGATGAGAGATAATCTGTGACAGGACGAGCCCGAGGTCTGACGGAGATCCAATCTTTCTGGCTCTTCGCAGATAGCTGACATGTTTTTTAATAAGAGCCTCCGCGATGGCCACCATCGCAATTACCACCCCGGGCGTCATCTGCCGCGGTTGTTATTGGAGGGTTTGTGTGGAGAGAGCTCTCAGTCCAAAGCAAAACGCATCTCTCAGCGTGCTTCTTAAAGGGACAGCTGCATAATGTGGAGGATAACGTTATGTTTTATTCATTATGGCTCTTCCAGGGAACGCTTTACAGATGGACGGGGGAAATTGTGCATGTCACAGGTGCTCGGCTCGAGGATAAAACCATATTGGTCGTAAAGTGAATAGACATGACATAGCCAAAAATATCAACACAACAATACAGTAAGGCATTCAAATATTACATGGTGAAATATAGATGTAAACACACAAATGTACATGATGTACTGCAGGAAAGTTTACTACAAACTAGTAGACTGAACTATAGGTCAGTGAGGACTGATGGTGTGTTTATCAAAATAAACACACCGTAAACTACAAGCTAAGACCACATGACATAAGAGTTACTCACTCGAGTAACTCTTTGGATAAAGAGTTACTTTATTCAAAGCCACTGACTCACTGGTAAGTGACTTTGGATGAAATAACTCACTGAGTGACTGAATGTTAATGTTGAGGTGAATCCGATCTTACTTTGCTAGTACGGTTACTACTGTGAGTACTTTTGATTCTATGGATCCCTGAGGGGAGATGCAAGTGTCACGGCAACACAAGTAGTACAGAGAGGAAGAGCTGTAGAGAAGGCATAAAGATATATTTTCAAAGGAATAGTACCTGTAAATAAATAAAAGCCACACAGGGTGTTTAAAGAAAGGCTCAGTTGGAAATGAAAAGAAGCCTGCGAGCACATTAAAGCTCATCTAAATCCCGCCGGGCGTGACAGAGGCCTCTGCTGACAAATAAAATGCGAGATGCGTTTCACTTTCACAATGGTCGCCGTGGTAACCAGAGGTTTTTTACTACGCCTGGCAAATGCATTAAGGCCCTACACAGGAACTCTGACCCCGGCCTTAGTCGCCACGGTTACGAGTGAACCACAAACACGGTACAACAGTTAATTCTGACACGTTTTAATTCGATCGCATTTTTTACCCTTCTCTCTATTTTATTTTATGCGTGTGTTCTTCGACATTCTTCGACATTTCACAAGGTTTTTCCTATAGTTGAGAGCACTTGATGTCTTTGTCAAAAAAAAAAGAACTTTACAAACTTTAACACCTTTGGATTATCTTTGGAGAGTCCCATTACGATCAAGGATGTTCACACTCACAGCGCATAACGTGTAAGACGCTGTCTTCCAAATGTATTCTGCCAAATGGCATACATTAGGCCTGGGCAATAAAACAATAAATGATCGTATCGTGATAGACTTTTGATCAATATCAATATAAAACATGTTCAATATACTGTATATCAATAAGAGACTGGACCACCGAATCTAGCAGCTGGGTTTGTTACACAAACACAGTTCCATACTTATTTACAATATTTGAGTGTTTTTCATTGTTGTATCGACATTGGAGTATTTATCAATGAAGAACAGTGGAAGGTCGTATTAAGTGTTAAACAGAAGTGTTTAAATCCAGCATGGTAATTCCTAGTCTTTTTAGGTCATTCAAATGATCAATAGTAATCAATATCGATCAATATGATCAAGTTTCATCATGATATGTCTTTCAGCCATATCGCCCAGGCCTAGCGTACGTACATACAACCCTTTGAATCCACCGGCGAGGCTGTACAGTCACACACCTTTAGCTCATTAAGACCTTCCTCCGTTGGGTTCCTGTTCGTACAAAGAGAGCCTTTTTTTCCACTCGGCCTTCATGGCCCGAGCTCTGTTTCATTAGCCAGAGCTTTAAACTCTACGGTTTCATTAGCGTTAGTGACCTATATTTAACGAGGAGACCCCCACCATGTTTACATTGCTCTGATTATTCTCTCTCTCCCTCTCTCTGCCTCTCTCCCTCTGCGTTTCTCTCCTTCTCTCTTTCCCTCTCCATCTTTTTCCCCTTGCCTTCTCTCTCTCCCTCTCTTCCGTTCTCCCCCTCTTAACGGTTCTTTCCCTCTCTTTAAATCCTCCCCTCTCTCCCTCCCTCTCTACGTACATCTCTCCCTCCCTCTCTGCATACATCTCTCCCTCCCACCCTCTCTCTCTCTCTCCTGAAGTGAAAGGGAGGAGGAAGAAAAAGAAAAAAAGGAGATCAAACATGGTTGGTAATCAGGAGCTGGTTACTGTATACATACTAGGGGGCTGAGACAAATACGAACACCATGTGACAGAGAACCTTTTTAATGACCTGACATACGTACACCCCCCTCTCTCCCCCCCCCTCCCCCCTGCTCATGGCCGGGTGGTGGGTGGTGGTGGGGGGGGGGGGGGTGTGTGTGTGCATGTTACATGCATGAGCATCTGCCGTGCATGGCTTTCATCATTTACTTCAAGGTAGCCAGGACAAACCCCCCACCCCCCCCCCCCCCCCCCCCCCCCATCAGCCCCCTCTATCCCTTCCCACCGTTGAAATGGACGGAAGCTGCAAAGCAAGCAGAGAGAGGGCGGGGGGGGGGAGGGGGGTGGTGGGGGTGGGGTGAGAGGAGAGAGGAGGGGGGGGACGCAAATACGTTTCAAATGTACAATTATTCCACAGGACTTTGCAGCAGCCGAGTCATTAAGTGTGGTTCTCTTGAAGGGGAGCGCCTGCCAGCCCTGTCGTGACTTGATTGCTGGTGGTTCTTGCAGTCCAGCCCAGCGCTTCATTACGTTCCCTTCCCTTTCCTTGCTGTTTCCTTCAAGGTTGAGGTCAAGGTTAGGAAATCAGTGGGTTACTTTAGTAGGGGGGGGGCATTGCTGAAAATATTTTATTGAATTGCTATTCATCATGGGTTCCAACTGCCAATCCAGATACATTGCACACTTTTCTTTGCGCAAGAAAAAATACTTGGGGCCTATTTATACTGAAAGCAAATTATCAATGCATTTGATCTACAACAGAAAGAACAGTAGGACTTCTCAGAAGAACCAAGTCAATTTGACGAATGTCTAGACTTTATTCAAAGCTCCGGTCTCAAATGGCTACACAGGCCCGATTCACGACCCCACCCCCAACCCTAAATCTCTCTGAAGGACCAGGGGATATTCCCAACACCCAGAGGGAGCAAACCACGACAAGGTACGCCGAAGAGGGATCCCCTTCTAGGGACGGTTAGGAGAGGAATAGGTGCCAAGTGGACAGAAACACAAAAAGAAACAAACCCAGTCCTCTCCGTCTCCCACCGTTCCAGGGTCTGGTTCCAGGTGTGGATCTGAGTGCTCGGGGGAACCGTGCTGAGAGGGAATCGCGTCCCGTGGGAACGTTCTTCCAGTGGGCGACTCACGGTCAGGGGATTTCTCAGGCCCCTGTCTGTCCGTTCGGCTTAGCCCAGAATTTGGTGGGGGGGAAAAAGTCTCAGTTGAGCTGGGAGCTCACATGCTAACGCGCTAATGTCTGCTGACAACGCTCGGAGCGCGGCGGCGTGTGTCACTGAGGGCCCTCTGACCTTTTAATTCGCCCAGGAATTTGCCTTGTGCCCAAAGAAAATTTTAGCTTGGTCAAGACGCGCACGGCTGTTTCAGAGGGAATCTGAATGAGATTTGTTCTTCTTCATTGGCTGCAAACCGCAGGAATAATCGGCCGTAAATTGTTACGAGAGGTTTGTAATTGTGTGGGATGCCTCGCACAAATCCCCATCAAAGGCTGGATGTTGTTAAAGAGCTGTGTGTGATCGCGTGGGAGGCGTCAAATCAAATGTGTACACGGACGCGGTTGTGGTGATCATGAAAGGTCACAACGATGGCACGTGAAGTAAAAAATAACATCTAACGCCGTGGTTTGGGGGAACGTGTTCATTTCACAGTTGCTGTTGTCGTTTAACGTCGCCAGCCAGAGGAGAAGTATTGCGATGTACGTGAAAGCGAGGAGACGCCTCCGTGCAGCGACAGTAAGGGGATGCGTGTTGAAGTCATCCATGCTGTTTGGCGTGATCTCAGAGTGTCTGCCGTTCGCTCCCACCGGCCCAGACATGCTCGGAGTCGGCCCGTTCGCTGACTCATCCGTCACGCCAATCAAAGAGTTGAGCAACAGATTTAAAGGCAGACCAGACGCATCTCGTCTCCACTGGTACGGCGGGGAAATGGGTTGTACACACACGTTTATTTCCACATGCCAGGATCTGTTGCCACACACACACACACGCGCGCACACACACACACCACACACACACACACACACGCACATGCACACATGCACACATGCACACGCACACACATGCAGGCGGGCGGGCACACGCTCGTGCACGCTCGTGCACGCTCGTGCATGCACGCAAACACACACACGCATACACACACACACAAATACACACGCACACACACACACACACACACAAATACACACACACAAATACACACACACACACACACACGCATATAGGCAGCAAGCGTTCGCACACGCACACTCGTGCATTCACACACACACACACACACACACACACACACAGCCTTGTGAGTGCAGCACTCCAGATCCCCAGACAGCTTATCATGGGGAACTAATTCAATATCCCTCTGCCTCTGTTTTAAATGTCATTCTCTGAGCTCATCTGGAGTGGCGGCCACTTTTTCATGGTGGAAATAAAAGGCGAATATATATATATATATTATATATTATATATTATATATATATATATATATATATACATATATGTATATATATATATATATATATATATATATATATATATATATATTGGTCTCTCAAAAAGGGGATGTTGTGTGTTTCCGGTCCTTATTCCTATGTTTACTCTGATAGCGAAAAGGTCCTTGCGCGTATGCAGCCAAGGGAAGGCTTTGCAGAGTCTTATGCCTGGTGCCGATGAGTGATGCTCGAGCTGGCCACTCGGTAAAAGACCTTGCTGTATCTCGAATCCTACCCCCCCCCCCCCCCCTCTCTCTCTCTCTCTCGCTCTCTCGCTCTCGACGCGAGGACGGGAAAAGTCCAGCCTCCAGCGTCTTTTCGTAGCTCGCCTGTCAGTCATCAGCGGGGATGGACTCAGATACCACCTTTCATTTCCATTAGAAGGGACAAGCGGCAATTTTTAAAAGGTCATAAGCGGTGGATTTAGGGGTGTAGATCACTGCTGGGGTCAGAGGTCAGCTGCCTGCGCAGAATGTATCCATGCACGCCATGTGTGTTTTAATCCCATCACACAGAAGTATCTCCATTTCATCTCGAGGCCATGTGCTGCATTTTAACAATAAGAGTTATGGAAAACAAAAGAACTGAACAATTTCCGATAACACTGGTCCGCATTATCTCCGTCTGTGCGGCGGAGACAGCAGTAATGACCGTGTTGAATGTGGATCGGGGGGGGTGGGGGGGGGGGGGCGTCACGCTGCCATCAGTCCCGCCATTGTATCAGATAATGACTTCCCTATTGAGCCTGATCTGTCTGATCCCCCCCAGCCCTGCCCCCCCCACCCAAGACAGACAGGGAGACGCTCTCCCCTCGCCCACCCGCCGCCCCCAGGACATCTATATGGAGATGAGAGCAACACACATGTATCTGCCGTCCTCATCCTCCAGCCAAGACCCACTCCATGGACACGGGGGGGAGTGGGGATATGGTCTTCAGGACAGTTAAGGCCACTGATGCTGATATATATATATAGTACATTTGTCAGGAGAAGGTGAAACAATATATATACTGCAAGGTGAACCCATTAGAAGCAAGGACTGCTGAGATGGCGAGGGGGTTATGCGCATGTGTGTGACAGGCAGGGAGTGGAAGAGGACGGATCCATGCTGGGAATCGTCTCCTGCCGTTGTTAAACAAACAGACTGGACCGGCTATGAGAAGCAGTTTTTCGACAGCCTCAGACTTCAGGAGCCTTCAGGAGCCTTCAGGAGCCTTCAGGAGCTGTGGTGGGCGCTGGCAGATGATGATTGCGGGGATGGTGAGGGCCGGGCATGTTGACGTCTGATGCTGAGATGTCATTCCTCACCTAAAGGTCAAGGCCTTAGCAGACAGCTCCTCCTACGTCTGAACTGAGCATGTGCGAAGAACGCGAGCGGCACCTAGAGGATCCAGTCTTTGTGTCTGATGTTCACTGTTCTGCTTCTCCTTCGCTGCGTTCTCGCTTTCTTTCTGCAACGACCGGCGTTGGGCTTGTATCTGTTTTGTTCGTGAAGTGACTCCCATGTAGTTCAGATGCCTAGTTGTTGTTGAGGAGCACGCCGGCGTCAGGGCCTCATGGGAGGCCAACAGGGAGACTGTGGACACTGGGGGTCAACCCCAGAACCTTTAGGCTGGGATTGGAACCCACTACTCTGTCCTCCCCCACAAATATCTCTCTCTCGCTCTCTCTCTCTCTTGCGCTCTCGCTCTCTCTCCCTCTCTCTCGCTCTCGCTCTCTCTCTCTCTCTCTCTCTCTCTCTCTCTCTCTCTCTCTCTCAACCTGACCCCCTCTCTCTCTCTCTCTCTCTCTCCGAGTCGTCTAACGCCAGTCTGTGTCTGTGTCTCTCGCCCCCCCCCCTCCAGGGTTCCTGAAGCCCCAGTGCTCCTTGGCCCCTCCCCCCCAGCGAGGTCGTCCAGGTGAGGCCTGCACCTGCTTCAGCGGCATGTGCTCCCTGCACCAGCGCCGCCTGGCCTCCGGCAACCCCCACTGTACGTACGCCGCCGACCCCTGACCTCTGAGCTCTGACCTCCCTACCGGACGACAAGTGTGTGTGTTAGCGTTGAGGTCTAACGTGCACAGCTCTTTGGTGGCTGCTCTGTGTTTTAAGTTAACGATGCTATAAGTGCTATAAGAGTCATTATTAATTGTTGAGAATATTTAAATCTTCATAGTGAGGATGTTGTCACGTGATCGATTCAACGCTTTGGTCGATTTGGCAAAATGCTGATTTTCTTCGTTCTGAGGATACGATGCGATCGCTTCTACTGAATCGTGAGACAATTGACGTGTCTCGGTGGTGATGTCATGAAAACCAATCCTGCAAGGTTGTGCACTGGACTGTACCGCAGGAATCATTCATTCATTTTGATTTACGATCGGATTTGTTTCGTATACACTTATTTGATGAAAGTATGCACCGAGATACATTTACATACAGTGCTATCGATTCCTACACACACACACACACACACACACACACACACACACATCCACGTGCACCAACACCAACAGCCTGTCGTCAGGGGCGGGTCTCAGGGGCCCCTCGCCAGCCAGGGCCCCGTCTGGTTTTATGATTTATGGCTCCTTTGCATGTGGAGGCCCCTTGTCGACGGACAAACTAACAGATGTCCATGAAGCCAGAGTGTGTGTGTACAGTCTGGTGTGTGTGTGTGTGTGTGTACAGTCTGGTGAGGCCAGTGTGTGTGTGTGTGTGTACTACAGTCTGGTGAGGCCAGTGTGTGTGTGTGTGTGTGTGTGTGTGTGTACACTCTGGTGAGGTCAGTGTGTGTGTGTGTGTGTGTGTGTGTGTGTGTGTGTGTGTGTGTGTGTGTGTGTGTACTACAGTCTGGTGAGGCCAGTGTGTGTGTGTGTGTGTGTGTGTGTGTGTGTGTGTGTGTACTACAGTCTGGTACAGGCTTTGTCAGTTTGACGTTGTTGTATTGTGAAGTGAATAGAACGATTATTTTGTGCTTCCTTAGAAAATGAATATATTTCACATTGCTTACAAAATATTTCTTTCCTTTTTGACTTTGGATCTTCTCTGTTTTCTGGGTGAATAAAGTACCTATTAACTCATTCACCTATTACCTTTTAACTCATCCACTGCTTCCACAGTCCACCTCTCACTTGCGATTTGTGAATGACTATGAAATAGTTACTTTTTTACACACTAACCCTAATCCAGTGTAAACATGGTCACACTCATTAAAAACCGGTGCAGAGAAACATATCCACCTTACATAAAGTACTACTTATGTAACGCCTCTTCTTATGTAATGCTGCCATCGCAGGCTATATTTATACATTTATACATATTTTTACATACATTATTTTAGAATCATTTCATTCTTTTGTTATTTTCTGTAACCGGCAAACATGTAAAAGGTAATTCATTCACATTCGAATGAAGGTTTGTGATCAGACGTTTCCTGGCCTCGCGTTTCACCAACATGAGGTTAAAATGCAGGGCCGTGAGTCATCGCAAGTTCAACCGGTACCAGAAAAAATATTGACTTTGTAGTGCTTTTTTGGGCCTTTTTTTCTCCCTTCCTGATGAGAGTGCAGGAGCGTGACAAAGAGGAGTCACGTCGTGGACCCTCTCTGTTCCTCAGGGCGGCCGACATGTCTGTGCACGATCCCTCACGGCGCGGCGTCTCTGTGCCGCCGCTCGGCCCGCCGTCCTAACGCTACCTGTGATTGATTGCAGCATTTTTTACTGTCACAGACTGCTGTGGGGCTGCAGCGGCTTCCTGTAGAATTAGAGGTGCCTTGATTAGAAGACGATCGCTCTGTTGGTTTTTGCGTAAAAAAAAACAAAAAAATGGTCTTGGGTCCTTTTTTCAGAAAGGGTTGGTGTTTTTTTTTTAATGCTGTGACATGCCAGGGCATGCTGTCCGTGTGCTACTGCAGTATGGATGTTTTTTTGGCCTCTTCATTCAAAGGGCGATGCATTTTGCAATTCAATGTACAATTTGGTCATGCAGTTTTAAAATGCATCATGCATTTGGCAATTCAATATGCAAGGTGGCAGTGCAATCCTCAATTCAGTTTGAATTATTTGGATTTGAATGAAAGCTTAATCGATTGCATTCCATATTGCCGTGTTTTTTTGGTCTCTTCATTAAAATGGCGATGCATTTTGCAATCGGCTTTTCAATGTGCCAGCAAAACGACGCCCCCCCCAGTCTATTGCATTTGCATTCACATGTCTCCACACTCTTCTGGTCTCAAAACTCAAACGGCAATGCAATCTGTCGGCCTCTCATCAAGGCGGGTCCCCACCCGCATTCTCGGAAGACCTGTCCCTCCTCTGCCTCTGATTGGCTGCTCTCGTCATAACCAGCGAAGGCAACGAGTAATGGCGTTGGAGGAACTAGTCGCAGCTATCCCTGCCTTAGTAGACTACATTTGTAAACATCTCAAACGCCACCATTACAGTCTAACCCGTAGGCACCCTTGAGCAAGATGCTCCTACCAATACCTGCTCTGCAAATGACACATATATTAACCGTTGCTTGGGATAAAAACATCAAATAACTAAATATAAATGTAGTTCAGTTATAAAATATACATGTGTAAAATATAAATATAGATGGTGAGGTTCTGGTTCTGAGAGAGCAGCTGTACAGTCTCCATGTGGTTTTAAACCCTCTGTAATAACCGTGTCCGTCTAATTATGGAACCTGTTGCCTCCAATCAAACCACTGTTCCTCTCATGGCGTGATTCTCCCCCACCTCCTCCCCCCTTCTCCTCCCCCCTCTCCTTGCCACCCTGCGCCCACTGCCACCGCAATGACAAGCTGCTGTGGTGGTGACCGAAGCAGTGCTTTCTGGGACATTTGGGGCCCACGACTGATGTGGCCAGACTCTGGTTTTAGTGGCTTCACATTGTTTGGGATGTTTTTTTTCGAAAGTATTCTTTTTTTAAATATATTTTACTGGAAGGGGATGTGAGGCACTGTAGTGCTCAGGTCGCCTTTCTCCCGCCAATCCTTTTCTAAAAAAAATCACTTGTGTTTTTTTTATTGATTTTATTTTTTCCTCTTTTCTTTTTTCCTCTTTTCAACATGAAGTCATTGAGAA
>NW_028179363.1:7500-15000 GCF_964030765.1 Micromesistius poutassou | reverse complement strand
TTTTGTGTTTATGAATTGGCTTCTTTCTGTCGGGGGTATTCAGGGTATTATCAAGGCTCAGACAAGAACTGCCGCAAGCCTTCAGCTAATTGGCCGTTAAGATTCTCCTTAAGCCCAAGCAGATAGCCCGTCGTAGGCGTGTGATTGGGAGTTCCCATGATGCACCCTGTCTCCTTTAGTTTCCCCGTCTCTCAGCGATCGGCGGATTCCTCGCGACTGTTTGAGCAGAGCCTTCACGCCTCAGACACACGGACAGAGAGATCCAGAACAATCAGATGATCTCATCACAGGACGATGTTAATCCCTGCGCCGGTTTCTGGTCCGTGGATACGAGGACGATGTCACTCGGAAGATTAATTCATCCATCGATATTTCTCTCTCTCGGCCTCTTTACCGTGTGTGTGTGTGTGTGTGTGTGTGTGTGTGTGTGTGTGTGTGTGTGTGTTTTTTTCTCTCTCTTTCTCTCTCTCTCTCTCTCTCTCTCTCTCCCCCTCGCTTTCTCTTTGCCATATCATCTCTTGCTTGCTGTCTACCTCTGACTCCCTCCCTCTTTCTGTCTCCTGCTCTCCATCTGTCTTGCTCCCTCTCCCTCTCCCTCTCTCTTTGTCTCTCTCTCCCTCACCCTCTCCCTTTCTCTCTCCCTCTCCCTCTCTCTGTCTGTCTCTCTCTCCCTCGCCCTCTCCCTCACCCTCTCCCTCTCTCTCCCCCCGTCTCTCTCTCTGTCTGTCTCTCTCTCTCTCCCTCTCCCTCTGTCTCCCTCTCTGTCTGTCTCTCCCTCTCCCTCTGTCTCTCTCTCTATCTGTCTCTCCCTCTCCCTCTCTTTCTGTCTCCCTCTCTATCTGTCTCTCTCTCCCTCTCCTTGTCTCTCTCTGTCTCTCTGTCTATTCTCTATTAATTTGAGAAAGCCAGACTCAGAGCACAGAAATCTGCCGCATAATTGGAAACAACTCAGTCTTATTTGCTGGGAAACAACAACATCAGCGGCGTCTTTTGGTGGATTTAAAGATAATTAAAGAGGGCTGATGTTTGATATGATTCATGTCTGGCATTTTATTGTGTTCAAATGAAGACACAGTGCTGAAAGCATTTCTGTATGATTGATTTAATGGAGTTATATTGACAGTGTTTTTCTACACTCCCCTACTGGTCCAGCAGAATATCTTTAAGATAGTTCACTGCATTTTAAGTCGGTGCCAATAGAATAGAGAATATTATGAGGGATTGCTTTTTGGTTTGTGCCTGTAGTTTATGATACAACCCCACCTTAATCTGCCAACAGATGTATAGGGTTAAGGCTAGGGTTAGGGCTAGGGGTTAGCTAGGGTTAAGGCTAGGGCTTAGCTAGGGTTAAGGCTAGGGCTTAGCTAGGGTTAAGGCTAGGGCTTAGCTAGGGTTAAGGCTAGGGTTAGGGCTAGGGGTTAGCTAGGGTTAGGGCTAGGGGTTAGCTAGGGTTAAGGCTAGGGGTTAGCTAGGGTTAAGGCTAGGGTTAGCCAGGGTTAAGGCTAGGGTTAGGGCTAGGGGTTAGCTAGGGTTAGGGCTAGGGGTTAGCTAGGGTTAAGGCTAGGGGTTAGCTAAGGTTAAGGCTAGGGGTTAGCTAGGGTTAAGGCTAGGGGTTAGCTAGGGTTAAGGCTAGTGTTAGGTTTATCCATATTAGGGCTAGGGATAACCTATGTGTCTAACAATTAAGGTTAGTGTTCACGGTTACTGGGGGGGGATACTAAGCCCCCGGATCCTGTAATCCACCCCACTAGCACCACCGCGTTGTAGCACTGTCTCACCATCCCATCGTTACAGCCCAACTCAGAGGAGAGAGGGAGTCTAGAGAGGGGGGGAGGGATGTGGGGGAGGGAAAGACAGGAGCAGAGCAAAAGGGGGGGTTGGGGGGGGGAGAGGAGTAAGGAAGGGGGGAGAGAGAGAGATGGGGGAGGGATTAGGGAAGCAGAGAATGGGATGAGGATAATGAGAGAGAGAGGGAGGGGTGAGATAACAGAACGGCAGTAGTGATCAGGTGTTGAAGTCAACAAGTGATTGTAGTGAATGCCGTGATGCCGTCAGAGCTGGGTAGATGTCCTCCCTGTGGAATATGTACTGATGTCCTAGAATACGTCCTGTTTGTTCAAAGCGGAATCAACAATCATCCTACTCCTGAGGAACCCGGTATTATTCAAACCCTGCGGATACCCGATCACTATTTCGCCCCATTTCCATTCCCCCTATTCATTAAGTAAAGGGATTCATTCTCATGATTATCATTTCCAGAGGGAACGCGGTTGCTTTTTGCTTTAAACGCGTGCTCTCCAAAGGTTCGCTGGCCTGTAGATAATGTATTCGGTTAGAAGGGGATTAATTACACAGATGCGGTGTGGGAGATGTCTTTGTGGCAGTGATTCCAACTCTCTCCGGATGTGATCCTGACCTGCGAGTCGGGATTCCACAATATGGCGCGCGTGGACTCAGATCGGGAGGCAGCGGGGAAAAAAAAAACACAGAGGAAAAGCAAAGCATGCATTTTTTATCAGCATCAATTAAACATGAACAAGCATGTTCTCCTTCTCCTCTCCAGGCCCTGTGTTTTGCCTAACACGGAACAGTATGGTAATCGCAGTCGGGCACAGAGGGAGAACTCTGAAATGTACGGTGGGGGAACTGAATGAATACCATGAATATGTATGTGCTAGGACGTCCTGTATTCTCACCAATGAGACTCTAGATGACTAATCTCAAGTCTGAATGCAGATGAGCTGAAATTGGGTTGAACGGGGCGTTTCCTTTTCTTTTCGCTTCACATTTGTTTGGCCCAATCACGATGCTGGAAGCGGGGATCTGGAAGCGTGTAATTGGCTATTAACAGCGGACACAACAAACTCAGTAGCCAGCAGTAGTGAACTGTTAAAAAAAAGTGTCTTCAAAGGTTTTAAATGAACAACTCTGTGCAGACTAGCCACAGTATAAATACACTTATTAAACTTCTGACAGAGTCGGCTCTTTACGCAAATAAGCTTCTCTTTGTTAGAATATTTCGAAACAGGAAACAGGAAACCGGGCGGAACTCCTCCCCTTCAGTCTTCTGGTTTCCTGTGCCGTTTTCCCGCCAGAAGTTCTGCTACTACACAGAACGCTATTAGAGCGATGAAGAGACGAAGTACGTCCTAACCTTGAAGTCTATCTGCTCTCTGGTGGTTATATACCGTTCTCCAAAGAACGCTATAGAGTGCTAAAGTAAGGGCCGTGACTCCTCACCATCTCTGGAGCGAGGGATCCCTCTTCTGTGTTCCTTCTCGACGCTTCTTTCCTTCTGGTTCTTTTCCTTGGTGCTTGAAGGCCGGGGGGGGGGTTAAGGGGTTATTGTGTACTGCGGAGGCCTGGGAAGCCCTTGGGAGACAGCGACTAGATCGAGGCCAATACGCGTAAGCGCCCAGGACTGTACGGCCCGTACGGCCCGGTGTTATTGCCACGCTCTGCCAGTCGGGTCCTGGTGCTGCTGTGCACAGTGCTGAGGCGGAGATTAGAGACTAGTAAATATAGCGGGAGGGGAGAAGAGCAATGATTTTGAATAACAAATAACCACAAAAAAACCTCCCTCTCTGTTCCCCGCCCTCCTGGTGTTTCCCTGCCGTTGAGATGATAAAGATGTGTCAGAAAATTTGATAGACAGTAGAGGTGTATTCCCCACGAAGCAAGCGATCTAATCAGGAATGAGCACACAGCCGCAGTCACCGTCACCCAGATTCATGTCCCTGAGTGACGGGAGCCGACGGATTGTTTTTAAGGTGCTACAGAAATAAAGTTTTGGGGATGAAACGCTCCAAAAGGACTACCACGTCTTCTTGACTGAGGACGCGCACGCCATACTGTATGTATTTATTCTCCCTCTGAGTCAGATGATGGAAGCACAAAGCATGGCATCAGACATCTGGATCTGTTGAGGGAGGGAGGGAGGGAGAGAGAGAGGGGGAGAGGGAGGGAAGTAGGGAGGGGGGGAGGGAGGTAGGGAGGGAGGAGGGCAGTTGAGAGAGCTAGCGAGGAAGCGAGCAGGAGAATAATAGAGCAAGCGAGGCCAGGGGGGATGAGAGGGCTATTTTAGTGATTTATGTTATCCGTCTTTATTTACTCTATTTACTTTGCTTTACTTACTTGAGCTCGCTAATGGATGTGATTTGGTGGACTGCAGGATTCCGGCCTGCCATGTGACTGTGGAAAACAACAACAATTATCAGAGATGAGCAGTGGTTAGACCCTGCTACAGGCCAGTGTTTGGTACTCCGGTACTGCAGAGCAAGGTGGATATGAAATCCTTGGTGATGTCTGTGATGTTTTCGATCCACTCTGGAGTGTCTCCTCCGTCGGAGAGCCGGCCAAAGGAGGAAACGCAGGGTGTGTGTGTGTGTGTGTGTGTGTGTGTGTGTGTTAAGGGGGGGGGGGGGGGGGTGGGGGATGTGTGTGTGTGCTGCCTTTGGCCAAACGTTGATAGTCCAATTTTTCGGGGCCCTGATCTCACCACCAGGCGTGACGTTGATTATGCCTTTACGGAATCAAAATCGATCCATTTGTGACATCACAAGAAGTGGTGTCCATCCAGATGCGTCATGTGGACGCCACCACTTGTGATGTCACAAAAGGTCAATTGAAAAAATTGAAACAATTTGAAAAAAAAAATGAAAAAAATTAAACAAGCCCCACTGTGACTCTGTCATCCCCACGGCAGTGCCCCGCCCCCCCTCCCCTCCACCTCCCCTGCTGTCTGTGTTTGGCTTAGCTTGTTCACCGGGCTGTGCTAAGCTAAGTGCTAAGCTAATGCGGAGCTGAGGTGTGCTGGGGCGATGACGTGGCGGAGAAGGAGGCTCGCTTGTTCTCACTACGGTCAGTTACCTCCGCGGCGGGGGGGGGGGGGAGCTGTGGGAGGAAAGAGGGAAGGGAACGGAGGAGGAGGGAGATGTGATGCTAGTGGTTTTGACGGTGACTTGATTCGACAGGGCTGGCATTATAGTGCTCTCTACAATGACCAGGGCTGGACCGGGGGGGGGGGGGGGGGGGCAGCAGCTGGGATGAGACATCCAGACCAAATGTAGCCTAGCCTGATCCCCAAAGGTCGTGGGTCATGGCTAACGCTACGTCCACCGTCCCTAGCTACCCCCAGCATGGCCCGACCCGACCCCCCCCCCCCCTCATTCATCTGCATCAGATCTGGACACAAGCTGGACCCCCCGCGGGGCGGACTTGTCGGGTCACCGGTGGGACGGAGATGTGGAGGGGAACGGGGGGCGTTAGGGTCTTTAAGGGTTGCGGTTCTTCAGTGTGAACTTTGACCCCCCCCCCCCCCCCCCTCCCTTCTGTGTCACATGTCACTGGTGCCCCTTGTCCAGCGGAGTGGTGCTAATGCAGAGCAGTGCATGCTGGGTAGAACTGTTACAGACTGCTGGCGTCCTCAGAGAGACGGCTGGTGTGTGTGTGTGGGTGTGTGTGGTGTGAGTGGTGAAGCAGCGACTAATGGAAATGTCTTGTTCTGGTCTCCACGCCCGATTCTCACCAGCTTCTATTCCCATTGACCCAAGAAGCGCTGGGCGCTGAGCGATGCTGCTGTGACACACACACACACACACACACACACACACACACACACACACACTCCCAGCAGCACCAGCCTGGAGTCTACCACCGCAGAGACCGGGGCCCGGCGGCTGATTCGTTCCCCCCCCCCCCTCGTCCACCGACCCAATACGATGTAGGCCATGAGGGTAGGGGGCTAGGATAACGTGGTGGGTGCTAAGGCACTGCCCAGCTGAGGTAGGCCTGGAATCTCGTACTTCATTTCATTTGCACAGAGAGTCTGGCCACTCTCCATTGACAAACGTTAACTCACTGAAGGCGGGCGTCTGTTGGAGTTTGAAACTGTTAGATCTGCCACTCAGTGCTGCTCTGGATCTGCCATAACCAATCGCTTGACGTTTGACAACGACTCAAACCAGCGCACAACCTCAACGTCACCGTTCTCAGCCACTCCCTCTACGTTTGCTGATTGGACTGCCAAAAAAATTGGCTGCGGAAAAACCTGCAAAAATACCGCAAACCCAGACGTAGTACTGAAGGGAAATGAAAAGCGAGCGGAAGTACGGAAGAGGCAGGCGGAGCCAGGCTACAGCCGAGGGGGTACTGGGTTGGATCCCCTGTCCCATCTGAAGCCACACCTGATGCAGAAGAGCAGCCTTGAGCAAGAAGTCCTAAAGAAATTGACCGTGAGGCGCTTTGGGTAAAAAAAGGATCTCCTAAGATAACAACCCTTTTTATGATCCATCTAGACCCGCGATCGATCGCCTGTCCGGCCTGCTGCACTCAACCACCTCATGGATTATTCATCAGCACCGCCGGGGAACCTCGGCTCTGGCCATGTGCGTCGAGTCATTGGGCGAGGGGAAGCGCGTTGCGGAGAAGCCCGACCTTTAAAGTGACGCTCGCGCCGGCTGTGTGCACACACAGACGGATTGGTGGGGGGGGGGGGGGGGGAGAGAGAGAGAGGAATGAAGTGGGACAGGGGCACGGCGTTCTCCACGCTCTGTGACATGGATCTAATGGACTGACGTGGTTCTAGGGGAGAGGGAGAGGTAGGGAGGGAGGGAGATGGAGAGGGAGAAAGGATGGGATGGGGAGAGACAGGGATAGGGAGTGATTGAAGGAGATGGAGGGGAAAGAGAGGAGAGATGGCGGGAGAGAGGGAGGGAGGGAGAGGGACAAAGTCCAGAATGTTAAATTCATGGTCGTGTCACAATCATTCTGGCCGTTGTATTCTGATTCTAGGCTCTATGGCTTAGTTGTCTGAGCGATCTGTGAAACGTTTCGTGTGTGTGTGTGTGTGTGTGTGTGTGTGTGTGTGTGTGTGTGTGTGTGTGTGTGTGTGTGTGTGTGTGTGTGTGTGTGTGTGTGTGTGTGTGTGTGTGTGTGTCTGTGTGCAGTGTACACACTTCTGTGTGGCACCCGACAGACAAACTTAAGCAAGGCCTGTACAAACATTACAATCGGAACAACCTAAATGCCCATGCTAAACGCTCTCTGACTAGGGTAACCAGGTGAACTACATACGCCCGATATGAAGCATGTGTTTGTCCACTGGTCATGTGACCCGGTACAGCGTAGCAGCAGCAGCAGCAGCATGTGACTACAGCTGCTAAATGAGCACCAATGAGTATTTATCCAACAGCCGGCATCCATGCCGTCTGTTTCTCTGTACCTGGACACCAGTGCATGTGTGACCACACACACACACGCGAACGCACGTGTGCACACACACATGCACACACACACACACACACACACACACACACACACACACACACACACACCTTGATGATGTATTTTAGGTGGAGTCGGCCCCTACCTTTATCTTTATGTAGAAGGATAGATACACACACCTGGTCATACCTGGTAGTTTAGTAAACACTCAACACAACACACATGCACACATGCGCACATGCACTCACATTGTAATTAACACTGTGTGCGTGTGTG
>NW_028179363.1:0-2500 GCF_964030765.1 Micromesistius poutassou | reverse complement strand
CACAATTTCATTCCGTCCGTATGTTTATTCATCTATGCCTGAGCTCACTGCATGACGATGATGGTGCCATGTTTGAGTGTGTGTGTGTGTGTGCGCGTTGGTGTGTAGCACTATATGTGTGTGTGTGTGTGTATATGTCTGTGTGCGTGTGAGTGTAGCCCTATATGTGGGTGTGTGTGCGTAAGTGGGTGTGTAGGCCGATATGTTTGTCTGTGTGTGTGTGCTTGGGTGCGTGGGTGTGTAGGCCGATATCTTTGTGTGTGTGTGTGTTTGTGTGTGTGTGTAATCCTTCACCATCTATTTGCATCACAGCGAGGCCCTGGGATTTGTAACTGTTGGTGTGTTAATCAGGAGTGTGTGTGTGTTTGTGCTAGCCCACCTGACTTACCACAACTCGAGCCAACGTAGGCCTCCGTACACAAGGTTATAGGGGCGCTCACTGCAGGACCTACTCCAGTCTGCGCAGTGCTTAGAAAGGCTGTGTGACAAATGGTTGCGTTAAAGCAGAGCAAAGTACTGATACGATGATGTCGTAAAAAAAAAAACTGATTGCAATATTGCAATCCTAAGGCAAACCTTAGGCTTTTTATATATATATATATATATATATATTATATACATATATTAGTGCTGTCAGTTAAACCCGTCTTAACCGCGTCAATTTTTTTATTGCGAGATTAGCGAGAGTTCTTTAATATGCGGGAAAAACTGTCCAATCTGGCAACACCTGCTGAACGTCCTCACGCTCTGGCGTCAACATAAATCAATGAGACCAACTGGAAGCGAAGGCATATGAAACTTAAACTGTGATTCTGAAAAAAGTGTAAATGATATTGAAATTCCGTTTTGATAAAATATATATATATATATATATATATATATATATATAATATATATAAATTAAAAAATATATATATATATATATATATATATAATTATAGAGATTATGTGCTCCAAGCGTGAATGACTGCTCCAAGTGAGAATGTTAGAAGTGAGAAGTGAGAAGTATATGGCAATGTTGTTTTCAATAAAAATACAAGCCGATCCACTTTTCCATGTTGATAAGAGCATTAAAATGAGAAAAAATAATGGGACAAAAAGAAATCAAGGGACATTTAGAAATGATAAAAATGTGTGATTAATTGCAAGTTAACTATGACATTAATGCGATTAATTGATTAAATATTTTAATCGTTTGACAGCACTAATATATATATATATATATATATTACCCAACACCTGAGAGCCGCATACCGTCCCCCTAAACCATTCTCAGTAAACATATAAACTATAAACACACACACACACACACACACACATCCCCTGAAACCACCAGTGTACACAGCGGCCCTTCAAACCAGGACGAGGACCCCACAAACGCACACAGAGCCGTCCCACCACAGCCGCCCCTCTCCGGGGGAGACCCTCTATGAACCAGCCGCTGAGGGGTCACCTCTCGCCGGGGTCGCCCAAGGTTCAGGGGCGGGGCTTTACCGAAAGAAATACATCAGGAATAAATTCAGAAGGCCCCCGTCGCCATCGCGCCGGGGCGGACCGACGGCGTTCCAACCGCCGCCGCGAGGCGAAGGAACGACCAGACAAGGATCTTGACGTTCAACCGACAAGGCCAGGGATTCTATTCCCCGTTTTTTCCCTGCCGTTCCTCGTGGTTTATGAAGCTTTTTTACTCTCCCAACTATTTTTCTTCTTCTTCTTCTTCTTTTTTTTTCCGATATAAGAAGAAAAAAAAAAACGTTCTCGTCCGTTGAGGAAAAAAAAAAAAAACGTCCGTTGGTGGAGAACCTTTTGAAAAGTCGTTTGTGGACGCTGTGTTTGTTGGCGCCCGGCCCAGCGAGCCTCCAAAAGAGAGTTCAAGTCAGAGGGGCTCGCTGTCCCGTCGTCTCCGGGGGGCGGGGGGGGCTTCAGATTGAGTCTGTCAGGCGGCCGTTTGAGGCTGGCCTGATCCAGGTGGTCCTCTCCTTCCTCCACCTCCACCACCTCCTCCTCCACCTCCTCCACCTCCTTCCTGTCAAGTGTCCACCGCCACCAGATGCCCCGCGCCCATGCCAGCCTCGCCGTCTCCTGCTTCCTCCCAAAAACAAACCGCTGACGCTCCCTCCACCAATCACTGGGCTCCACGCGCCATGGGCACATCGGTGACGGCCAATGAGAGACACCTGTTTGTTTTAGAAACACGGCCTCCCGCGTGCCAATCACAACACGTTTTAGTTGGTTGTTGTCACGGAGCCAGAGAAAACACCCCCTCTATTCATGGGCGCGCAGCGCCGGCGGCCAGGGGGAGACACGGCCAAAGAAATATGGATGTCCCTCGCAGGTCGTCCGTTAAAGAACTTGCATGAAATGAGTCTTCCAGTGCTCAGAGAGCATCAAAGAGGAAACGGCGCTATTGTTCCTAAAACTGAGGACATTATAGTTCATAAGACAAAGTTCGGATTCAGAACCCTTGTTGCCTTCCAAACTGTTTGTTATACGCACGTAG
>NW_028179364.1:0-5614 GCF_964030765.1 Micromesistius poutassou | reverse complement strand
CACGTGTGTCTACGTAATAAACCAACTGCAGGCCAGGTCTTGCCATCATTTTGGGGAAATGTATGCACAAGCAGACACACACACACACACACACACACACACACACACACACACACACACACACACAAACACATTGATTATTTTTAATGACACATGAAAAGAGGCTGCGTCCAAAGCTCCGCTGAGGGAGGTAACCCATAAACTGGCACTAACCACAGAGACGCTTCGGGAATGAGAGTTAAAGTGTGTTGTGTTGCTGTTGCTGTTGTTGTTGTTGTTGTTGTGGTGTGGTTGCAGCTCCCGCTGTTTCCGTAGAGGTTATGCAGAAGCCTAATTGTATTCAGGGTGCAAAGAGAAGGGACTCAGACAACACAGACGGCCGGCAGAACAAACCGGCGGCCTGGGGAGGCCCCCAACCCCAACACACTTTGATTAGGTTTGTTTTTAGTTTTTGGGTTGTGTGCGTGTTTGTTTATGTGTGTGTGCGTGTGTGCGCGCGCGCGCGCGAGTGTGTGTGTGTGTGTGTGTGTGTGGACTAATGCCATCACCCCGGTCCACCATTTCTTTGCCAAGTCTTGAGCCAAAACAAAGAAGGTTTTGGGAGCGAAAGTTAGGCAGGAGGAAAGACTGTGGGCTAATAACTGCCGCCTACTACCAACGCCCACCCCACCCCCACAGAGCCCCCCCCTGCCCCCCCGCCCTTCTGTTGATCCGGGTCCAGGCGACACTAAGTCAGGCCTTGTGGGTTTAGTGGAGTAGGGTGACACTTCTTGTGTGGATTTTTCAATTCTTCAGCATGTCATTTGGCCATTGTCCCCCCGTCCCTTTTCTCCTCGCTCCTTCTGCCGAGACGAGTCGTGTCATCCCCTCGCGATCGCCACTTTTGTTGCCTTTGTTTGTTGGCCCTACCTCAGAAGTCCATCTTGTCTTTTATCCGGGCTGCCTTTTCATGCATAAGGGAACAGTTGTGTGCCTGTTGTGGGGCAGTTCCACTGCATTTCCACCAGTGGGGTAGCCTTTCATACTCTTCAAACCGCTACAATGGGGCTCCCAGGGCTTGAATGGTCAATGCAGAGTGCACAGTCTTAGAGAGCCCACTCATTTTGTTTTGGCAGAGTCAATAAAAATGCAAAGTTGTAAGCTCACCCCCTCGTGCCCCCAGCTCCAAAGCGGTCACTTGATTGACCTTTTTTTCATGCCGTCTGCTCAATTATATTTTAATGATCAAATCATGCATGGTATAAGTTCCTCTGGAGTTAATTAATGGACTGGGGATGTGTGTCCATGTGCCAATAACAATGGGACCAATAACATTTGGAAGAATCATTTGATCTTGATTTAAAACGGAACCGTTGACACGCACAAATACAAAAAGAAATGTGTGCAGAACGCCAACAAAGTTGATTCGGTTGCTCTCCGGCCAGTTAAGAGCTCTCTGGCCTTTTCCTAGCTCCAACTCCCAGATGAAGACATCTCCCGCAGTCAGAATCGTCCTTCCTCTGAGAGGAAGCAGAGTTCCACTGGCTCTGTTCAGGGGAATGAGACGAAGCGAGGCTGCCGCCTTCCCCGGGCGTTAAGGCAGAGGGCACGTACAAAAGACATTGTGTCGCACAATTGTGATCCGGGAGAAAGCAGAAAGGGGCTTTGGCGGCAGGGATTACAGGTAGCCCACATTGGCCGCCAGAGAACTGCCAAGATTTTGTGCTCATTGGGCAGATTAAGGCGTAAAACCCACTGTAATGAGAGCGGGGCGAGGGAGGGGAGACATGAATGGGGAGCAGGAGAGACGGGGTGACAGGGAGATGCTCACAAGCTTTTGGTGTTAAGAGGAGTGGGAGAGGCCAGGACAGAAAGGTAACGTCAGTGTAAATACATACGACTGGACAATGGAAGCGGGGGATCAGTGGATGAAAAAAAGCACAGCGAACACTACTAGCACTGGTGATGTTTTAGCAAATGTTGTTCTAGCTCCGTTCAAAACAAATACACAAACCAAAAAAAAAACCATTTGATTCTAAAACCTGTTTATTTTTAAAATAAATAGATGAGATAAAGGACAAGTAAACAAGTAATTACAACAAGAGTTTGTTTGTCGGCTGCCACCATCCCCATTCCATTTTTATTTTGTTTGCTGAAGTCCTCTCCGGTCCCCGAGCGCAGTACAGGGTGTCCCTCAGTTCTGATCCCGGGTCCCCAGATGAGCCTAGAAGCCTGCTGAGCCATCGGTTCCTTCAGCGTGGGGGCTTTAGACCGCTCGTGGCCAGGCAAAGAGAGCGGGATACAAACACGAACTGAGAGGGACCAGAGAGATAGAGAAAAATAATGGGAATGAGGGTGTTTGATTCCGTCGTGCGTGGTGTGCTGTGTGGTTAATTCTTCTACATTTCCCAGGCCCACGCTTGCTGGTGTATTCAGACCGGGGGCAGTGTGAAAATGCATGTCCGTGTGCACGCACGCACGCACACACACACACACGCGCACAAACACACCACCAGGGCTTCACGCTGGGCAGAGGACTAGATCGCGGTTCGTTTTAGCCCCCTATTTGTGCTCGAAAGATGTGCGAGACGGGAAGGTGGGCTCGGAGGGCCAGATAAATATTGATGACTTTTTTTTGTACATTTTGTTTAACACCCATGGCCTCCGTGGTAGGGATGCAGGGTCCTGTTGTTGACGCCATTGTAACATTGATAAAAAAAAAATGTCCCCCACTTATTTCTCCATTTTTGCTTATTTCCAACCACATTTAATCTGGAAACAGAGGCCAGAATGTCATTAGCATTTTTAAGTGATAGTGATTACAACGGGGTTGGAGAAGGGGGAAAAAAGGAAATAAACACAGATCTTAATTTAGTGCGTTTCCGACACGCGGCTCCTGGCTGCGTGGCCACGCTGGAGATAATTGTGTGGAATCTGCATATTGAGAAGAGAACCTGTTGTCGTTCTCTGGTTCGGTGGTGGTCTGTTATCAGCTGAAATACATGTTAGGATGAGTTGTCACCTGTGTTGTTGGCTATTACGCTGCCAGTCGGAGGCCAAATAGTTATCACCAGTTGGTAACGAACCACAGCAAAAAGTAATGAATAATTGCCTTATTAATAGCCTTCCAAACCCCACCCAGACCACAAATTGGGTATTCATTTAGTACTGCCGGACTCTCGTGTTTGTCACAGGGGATATAAGAGAAAGTGTGACCCACAAAGTGTAGAAAGGAATTTTCCATTTTATGACAGCTGCATGACTTCAGCAAAGGTGGTCAGGAGATGGGGTTTAAGGGGGTGGACGTACAGCAGTGGTGGCTAATGTCTGTCCTGCTAGGAGGTGAGGCGGGATGGAGAGACGAGTTGAGTGCGATACAAGGCGGCGAACTTCAATGTCGAATCTATCGCAGTGTTGTTTCAGACTAAAGCGGCCCAGGCAGTGGGCGTCAGATCATCAAGAGACTGTGGATGGGACTGAAGCTCCCTTGAGAGTTTTATGCGTTTTCAAAGCGCTTTGTCCGTAAGACAATGGTCGCCTCTGCTTAAGAAAGGCAGATCCTAATCTGCATGTATGATATCGCTGCATGTATGATATTGCTGGAGGGGGGGGGGGGGGGAAAGGACAAGGTCACCTGTCAAACGTTGTCGGTCAGTTGAGATTAAAGACGAAAGATGCACATAACGATGATGATCTCCACATACTTTTCAGATTCAATTCTCTTCCCTTCCGTCGCAGCGTATCTCAGATCTTAGATGCCAACCCCTCACCACGTTCCATGTCCTCCCAACGTGTCCTTGCATCTAAGTTTCCGCTGTAGCTCCGTAGTCTCACTAATGAGAACCAGTTAACTCAAGCAGGGGGAAGAAACACACACACACTCACTTGCCTCTGATCTCGAAACAGTAAAGTCAGTTTCTGCGGCCAGTTCCCACCACTTAACACGTGGTGAGGCAGTGGTTGTCTGCCTTATGTTTTCATTATGGTAAGAAAAAAAACACGTGTGAACATGTACTTGGAGTCTCCATGCGGTGTTAATGTATGAAACATGTATGAGGGTTAGGGTTAAATGTGGGTCCAAATGTCCACCAGATGTAGACTGGTGGAAATAAAGAGATCCAGCGTGAACACAGCGGGCTTATATGGGATTGATATCGGGCCTTTTTGATAACGGAGCAAGGCGACTTTGCCGGCTTTAAAAACTACCCCTGCTTTTGAAACTACTGAATTTGATTGAAGTAATTAGCATATTTTATATTAACCACTTGCTGAGCCAAGGTTCCAGACTTAGTTGGATGCTCAAACTTGAGATTAAAACGTGCCTTTTTTTTTTTTTTTTTTTCAAAAGCATCATATCAAACGTGTGACACGTTCCTGCACAGGAAAGGGAATTCATTCCCCCGAGCTCAGCGGTTCTGCAGTGTTAGAGAAATGTTGTAGTTCCGAGCTCCAGGACGCCGCCAGGGATAGCTCATCACACGCACGTGTTTCCGTCCCCTCTTGCAAACGGTTCCCACATGCATAATAGCATAGGGGACCTTGTTTAATATGCATATGATGCAGTAACACAATGTGTGGGGCTTTGGTGAACCTATGGTTACTGTATGATAGTTAATTGCAGACCGCGGGCCACAAACACTCTCTTGGCTCCATGCCTAAAGCCGCAGATCAGAGGAAATTAACGCAGGTTATGACAGCATTTAGGAATGTATATTGAAAGTCCCACATGGGCAATTAGATGAGAAAGACAGATTAATGCAACGCTCCAGATGTCAGACATCAGTCTTTTATGGTATGTCACACATGTGTAATCTTGGGGCCGCGTCTTAAGCCTGTTTCACCCGTATAGGCCAGCCCGTGGACTGTATAGCCTCGCCCCCCCCCCCCCCCCCGCAGTGGGAGAATAAAGAGAGGGAGTGAAGATAAGCAGTGGCATGGGAGTTCAAATGGACGAGGGAGAGAGAAATGCTGATTTAGATGGGTTTTGGTGTCCATTTCGGACCTATGCTGTTGGCGTCAGCTGATTCAGCCTTGTCCCTTTCCCTCTTTGATGGCTATCGCAGCCATTAGGGAGACCAAAGCGCACACACACACACACACACACACACACACACACACACACACACACACACACACACACACACACACACACACACACACACACACACACACATTTCCTTTTCTCTTTTTAATGAAATCTATTCTTTAATTATGGCCACCATCTTCTTGTAAGCGTACCCCACTTACATTATAATTTATTTGCCTTTCAAGTGGGCACTAAAATACCTTTTTAACACTCACCCTGGAGCTGTATGCACTGAATAGAGAGGACTTAATTTGGGTCTCAACAGCCCCCCCCCCACCCCCCCCCCCCCCCCCCCCCCCCCCCCCCCCCCTCCCACACTATACCTCCCCAGCCCCCCCCTTCCTTCTCCAACCTCCTATTTTCCTTTCTAATTTTGCTGTTTGCTTTTTTTTTTGTCTCGGCCCATCAATGCGGGCCCTGTAGCTCATTGTCCCCTGAAGTGATGGCAAGATCCTCCTCTCTCTCTCTCTCTCTCTCTCTCTCTCTCTCTCCTCCCTCCCTCCCTCCCTCCCTCCCTCCCTCCCTCCCTCCCTCCCCTCCCCTTCCCCT
>NW_028179365.1:2500-15000 GCF_964030765.1 Micromesistius poutassou | reverse complement strand
AAAACACCCCAGTAATCTTGCACCCACCAAGGGTGAAATGTGTGTTTAATTGAACTTTATTTGTATCAGTCTGACAGTACGATAAGTATGAATAAAACAATACCACACACGGTGGGATTAGAACTCTTAAGTACCAGTCCACCTGAAGAGATGGATCGGTACTTATTGGATTTATTCCTTTAATAAAAGGGCCCCAAAGCTTGCGTACAATTAACTGAATTTATTAAGATGGTTAAAAAGGGAAAATCAATCTACTCCTGCAACAAATGTAATATAATTCTACCTCTTTGAATAAAAAGTCTATGACGCAATCTCACTCTTATCGACAGTTGTCCAATGTGTCTATTTCTCTTCTAAGATTACAAAGTCATTGTTTACTGTGCTGACATGACTACATCACTATCTAGCCCAAGGACAGCTTTCAACTTCATTCATAAAATGTGTCCGTGTGCTCACATTTGGAAGCCTAACGTTTGTTCTGTTCATTCCGATGACAGCAAAATAACATACTTCCTCTTCAAATAAGCTTTCATCATTTTTTGATGGCCAATTTCAAATTGGGAACTTTCAAAAATGTTTGTTTCCTATCCAATTCACCCATCCATGGCTCATTTGATCAATAAAGTTCCCAGGAACTTTCCACTCAAAGCATAGAACATGAGTTGCAGTGGCGGAGATTCCCCATGGTGGAGGAGCAACTACTTAAAGATGAGAAACCAGAGGGGGATTGACTCGAATCAATGAAGTCAACAACCACTGCCGTTTTAACTACCAGAAAGAGGAATGCCTCCTGCAGTCAAATGCGTCTCAGGTAGGGAAAAATATACGATTTAGATGTTTTATTGAATCAAGGAATGCTTTAATAGTCAGACGCCGAGGGAAACTAGCGGACAGCCACAGAGACAGATGGAGGAGGTAGAGAACATGATGCATGGATCAGTTTAATCAGAGAAAAAGATGTTGAGAGATTTAAAATTGGACGGAAATGAACTAAAATATGTGTTTGCGTGTGTGCATGTGTGTGTGTTTGTGTGAGTGCAAAAAAGGACCAGAGGTAAAGACAGATTTACATGTTTCTGTGCTTGCATTTGAAGTGCAGGATTTTGATGTTTGTGCCAGTGTGAGCGTATCTACAGCAAATCCACAAGCTCAAATGCTTTCTACAACGATAAGGAGTGATACCGTTCGTACACAGAGTCAAAAGTTCTTGTTTGATCATGTGAAACTGGATGGTCATGTTGAAATACTCCTGCTAGGGAGCATATCGTCCTGAGGACGGCCTCAACCCCAGAACATTATTGTACCTCCCTCAAGTTTAACTTCCATTCAACTCTTCCGTATTTAACTCGCCCAGGGCAGCTCCACTTCCCATTTCCTTTTGTTTCCTTTTTAATCCAGCGCTCTTTTCCGAGCCCGGACTTTATCATTTATCACTCCCGCAGTCCCCAGACGCAGTCCCCATAACATTCGTCTATTCCTTCATTCATCAAAGCACCCATCCCTCGCACACTCCGCCTGGGCTCCTCGGCGCCATCGAGCCGCTGCCTCAATCAATCAGCCAATCAAACATTATTAATGGCACACTTGGCATACAAAACCGCAATACAAAGTGCTTAACAAGGGAAGCAAAACAAAACGAGAAGAAATATGATTAGAGCTAGAATCACAGAGATACTCTGGAGTCGTAGAATTCATTAAAATAAAAGGATGACGGCGAGAGGGTCACTATTTAACCGTCAGGTGTGATGTCGATTAGCGACACATTATCCTCACACAGTCGAGTATCCACCCACACATGATGGATGGATCAACCTAGCGGCCGACCCAGTGGACCGGACCATTCTCGGGTATAAACCGGGTCAGTAAGGGAACATAATGGCAGAATATTTATAATGAATCCATAACAACTATAAATGGGCTTATCACCGTCCCACCCGGTGGTAAAATCGTAAAGATAGAACACTGATCTGAGATGACGAACCGAGATAGTGAGACATTGATCCGAGACGGTTAGAAATCGATCTCCCCCCCCGCCCCCCCCCCGCCCCCATGGGCCCCACACCCCTACCGACCTGGCACCTCGCGGCCTCCGCGGACCCAGCGCAGGGTGGTGGCGGGCTTGCTGCGCGGCGACACGCAGCTCAGCACCGCCTCGCCGCCCTCCACCGCCTCCTGCTTCACCTCCACTGTGGGCGTCTCGGGGGGCACCGACACGGACAGCGTGGCCACCTGGTGGTGCGTGTCGTCCGTGTACAGCTGGCAGAAGTAGCCGCCCTCGTCCGACACGCTGACGTTGGTGAGCGTGATGCGCACCAGCCGCGGCGTGAACAGCACCATCTGGAAGCGCTCGTCCTTTAGGGCTGTGGAGGCGGTGGGGGGGGAGGGGGGGGGGGGAAGGGAGGGAGGGAGGGGGGGGGAGGGGGGGCAGGGGAGGGATGGACGTAGAAAGAAAGAATGGAGAGAAATGATGGAGAGGCGGCGAGGAGAGTGAATGGATGATTGTATGATTGTGTGGTGATTGATTGACGAGTGTGTGTGTGTTTGTGTGTGTGTGTGTGTGTGTGTGTGTGTGTGTGTGTGTGTGTGTGTGTGTGTGTGTGTGTGTGATGTGATGCGGGAGGGAGAGAGCGAGAGGGAGATAGAGAGAAAGAGAGGGAAATATAAGGAGAGAGAGAGAGAGCGACAGAGAGAAAGAGAGAGAGCGACAGAGAGAGAGACAGAGAGAGAAAGAGAGAGAGAGAGAGATAGAGGGAGAGAGAGAGAGGGGGGGGGCAGACAGGAGCAGAACGAGGGGAAGAGAAGAAGAGAAGATGGATTGATGGTTGATGTGAAAGGACAGGAGGAGGAAGAGGAGAAGGAGGAGGAGCGGGAGAAGGAGTAGGAGGAGGAGTAGAGATGCAGGGGAAATTGAGAAAGATGACAGGAAAGAATAAAACAAAGTTATATATTTGTTAATATGTGTCTGTTAACCATGCAGAACGACAGATATTAACTTGATTAATATACAGTAGCAGTCACTGCATTAAAATCAATTTTTACAAAGGTCTACAATTTATTATGAGGCTTTTATTTATGGTGATGCTGCCTCTTTATTGCATGTGTTTAATTTATTTCACTGTTATCCTAATTATGTTTTATTTGTTTTGCTCTAATAATTTGGGGGGTGGTGTAAATGTTTTTGTGAAAACCATGTATAAGTACAATATTGTGTATACACACACACACACACACACACACACACCAGATACAAATTAAGACGGGAACAGAAGAAACAAGCCACGTCTTTGGACTATCGGAAAATAAAGTAGGACAGGGGTGGAGATGGGGCCGAGGAAAAGCCAGATTAACGACACCATCCTCCACTTACACCACAGTTAGCAACAATAATAAGATGTTAACTACTGGCATCCAAAACAGTGTTGTTTTTTTAATGACTTAATCAGCTGACGTTAAAGTCCTGAGGCAGGTCGCAGGGCGGAACTGGCAGCTCTGTGGAACAATGGCCAGCTGCATTAACACCAACCTCACGCCAGACAGTAGTAAGAGAGCTGATCCGCTTAAAGCTACGCGTTGGGCCGCATTGATCTGGACCCGTTAAAATAAGAGCACAAAGCACACCCTTTAAACTGTGTTCACCAATCAGAATCAAGCGTTCAACAAAGCTGTGGTGTAATTATGGTTGAAATATAATATACCTTTGCCTCTTGTACCTAATGAGTTGACAGGTCACGCTTTATCATACTCAGGTCATGCATATTATACACCGATCAGTAAAATCTGCCACAAAAATAAAACAATTATGAGCTAAAGTAAAGCAAGGACAAGACTAAATAAAAACGAAACAACCAAAATAATTGAAAATACTAAGAGGTTATGAACTTCCATACACGTTGAATAAAATTGGGTATTATTTATGATGCCTTCCGGCAGCTGAATAGAGAGCTGTTCTTCATACAAGGGTACCGTGGGAAAGGGAACAATAGGTATTTTTTTTCCAATATCAGGCGAACAAGTGATTTGCATTTCAAGTCGGAAAAGCAATACATCTGATTTGTGTTTTGGCAAAGACATCCTCAGGATAAACACGTAATAGAGCATGAATCAGGATCGGTATTCATCAGCTGGGATTCCTACCTCAGCAAACCACTTAAAACAGACTGCCAATACAAAGCGGGTGATAGAGGTTATCCACACCCCCAAGCCATTGGCAACACAGAGGGGGCCAATGTCTGGAAAGAAAATACATTTGTAGATAACCTTAACGATAAGGACTTGACCGTGGTAGACATATTTTCAATTGTATCAGTCCATGTCTCACACACATTGAGTTTGTATGTACATGGGTAAGAACTGCTTCCCAAAAGTTATCCCACAGCTCTTCCTGACGGTCTCGCAGCCAAATAATACACATCACTTAACATATACACAATCACTGTGACCAGATCCTTCCAGATTGAACAACAGCATGCAGCTCATTAACAGAATGCTGTTTTGTGTTGAGTTCTAGTCAAGAGCACACTCGCTCCGAGAAGCTTTTCAACGAAAGAGAAGGCCTTGGAAACAACCAGGTAGCCTACCCCAAAAATAAAAAATATTACAAGATGTCAAACTTTGTTTCCAACTAATTGACTGTCATTTAGTACATTGTATCTGATGAATTACCACAGCACACAACATTTCTGAAGGGCTGGCAGAAAATTGGATTTGCAAGAAATGGGGTTATAAGGAGGAGAGATTGGAAAGTATAATGGCCTTTAAATGGGGTCCAAATATTAAGTCTGATTCTACAATAATGTGTTTGAGTACTTTGGTGCAGGAGTTAGACAACATTATGCGCCAGGTGAAGGAGGGCACTCATGATTGTGGATTTATGCCTAACCAGGCAAGCCCAGAACAGAATTGGTATTTAACAGATTGTAAATGCTGTGAACGACTGCAAATGGAAAAGGCAGGGTGAGGCCAGTTTGAGTTAGAAGCTAGTTGATGGAAATTGGATATGCATAAAAGAATGCAGTGAAAAGGGTACACAAATATTGCTCACATCTTACTGATTAGTGGGTGGGCACGGTAAGGTTAATTCCATGTAGAAAAAACCTCCTAATAGAGAAAAGCCTTGGAGGTGTTTGTGGCTCAATGGATTACAGAAAATAGCCGAGGAGAGATGAAAACCTGTTTGATTCCACAGCAAGCGGCACATGGTTCAAACGCCTGTTGTGTGTAAACAAACAAGCCTCAAATCCAAGTTTTTAATGGAATCGCCGCGCAAACTATCTAGAGGAAAACCTTTTCAGCATTTATAAAACTGAGTATATTTGGCAGCGGGCTATTTAATTTGCTGTATCAAATAATAAATGACTACTCTTACTTTTAAGTTATTTAGCAGATACATTATCCAAAGGAACTTTCAGTGGATTCAGAATGTCAATAAGGAGCTGATAGGCCTTGGGCATTTTGCTCAAGTGGTATTACAGCAGTTGAATACCCTTCCATTGTAATAATCATTGCATGGAGAAGTACATTTTATAGTCCTTTCTGAGTCCAATGGAATATACGGTACTTCTTGCCTATTGATTCACTGAAAACATCTCTAGATCAATACTAGCTTTGGAAAGAGATGCTCTGATCAGTGTGTGAATGGTTCTTTTTATTCCCGTGAAATCTTTTCTTTTACTCTTGCTTTTGTTTTCGGTTTATTGATTTGGTAGTGTTTATATAAGTGTTATGATCGCCTCTATTTACTTTGGCTCTCTCTTGGTTTTGTTTTGCTCATCCCATTCAGTTATTGCCATGTAGAGTTGTCAACATCAACTAGGACCTGCAATTACAGAGAGACGCATACAAAAAACCCCATAAATTCAGATCAGAACTGGGGCAGATTATGGGCAGGGATCGAAAAAAACCAGGAGAAAAGTGGTAAGAATGATCAATGAGAGTGTCTGCTTCTATAGTCCTGCCGTGAGGGGAAAATACACAGATGAGTAGCTCCAATCACCGGGCCCAGAACGGACAAAAGGCGAGCACGGAGCGCGGGGGGGGGGGGGGGGGGGGGGGGGGGGGCGGGGGGGTTGGTGGAGGGAAAAAAAAAGTGACAAAGTGAGCGTGCAACAATTTCCCCTTTGTGGCGGCAGAAGGAGGGGGGCATCGACGGAGGAGGACATTTCTCATGCCCTGTAATTCCAGTGACAGTCGGCGAGCAGTGGCGCCGGTTCAATGGCCGCATGGATTCTCATGGCGGCCCTTAGAAAAGGTAGTTTGCATTGACTTGACTGTAAGAAAAACACATCGCCTCTCCCCGCCCTCGACCTCTGCTCTCTCCTGCTTAGTTGCTCTCTCTCTCTCTCGCACTCTCGCTCTCTCTCTCTCTCTCTCTCTCTCTCTCTCTCTCTTCACTCCTTTCTGTCTCTGCTTGTCCTTTGTGTTGGCCTAAGCTCAGGGGACAGAATACCAATAGCGCTCTGATGCGACAGCCCGCCGTCTCGCAGCATAACTCATCACAAGGCAGACACTAGACGACGGCGTGCGTGCGTGCGTGCGTGCGTGGGTGCGTGTGCGCATCTCTGTTCTTCGCACGTGCATGCGTGTGTGACTGAGCGTGTGTGCATGATGGAACTGTCTCTGTGGGTTTGTGCAAACAGGGGAGTGAAAGGCATAAGGGTTGAGCGGTGACAAATACTATATTTGGTCGGATAAAATGATATTCGGTGGGAAAGAGAAGTACATTTTAACTCTTGGAGGGAGAAATATGCAGGGTAATGGAGTCAAGCGCACACTTCCCAGGGAACACCGTCACACTAATCTCCGTCCCTGTGCACTGAATGACACACAGAACAGTGTTAAGGGACCATTCCCCACGGATAGGTAAATCTCTTTTTTTTTCTCCCGCCGCTAAATGGCAACTAAATGTCAGACTTTGGTTGAAGTCCTAGTTCACCTCCATTGTGCCATCTCATTTACATGCAGAGGGCAGGCAAAGTCGAGGCGACGCACGAGAGAGAGAGAGAGAGAGAGAGAGAGAGAGACAGAGAGAGAAAGAGAGAGATGAACCCTCTGGGTGCATGAGTTCATTCGGACCGTTAAGCCTCTATATCACGGCTAACTGTCCCCAGAATCCTATAAAACAAGCCTCTTACTGGTCGCTCTGTTCTACCATTGGAACAAAACTACAACCCCCGCGATGCCACGCTATTGACTTAACAGCCGCCATGTTTGGGCAGTTAGCTTGCAAGGAAAGGGTTCTGTATTAATGCTTGCCAAGCCACCAAAGGAACCAACAGAGTGTAAGTGGGATGTCTGAGGGGCAGATGGACAATGGTTGGGCGGGGGGGGGGGGGGGGGGGGGGGGTGCATCAAAAGAACGATCAAACACAGATAAAGAGCAAAGGGGAAAAAATAGAAATGTCATTTACGCTCCGACAATTTAGCCGGGGTGTAATCTGGGGGTGTGTGGGGGAGGGGGGTGGGAGGGGGGAGGGGGTGGGTCAATTTTTTTGGGTCAATTTACCCAAGTAAATTGACTGCATTAACCCGACACTCACTCACGGCGACTACTTTGTAGTTTTACACAAACACAACGCTCGGTGGCCTTCCTGTGCCCTAATCTCCCCCTCTGTCATCCCTCTCTCTTTCCCTTTCTGTTTCTCTCCATCTCTCTCCATCACTCCTGTGCTCTTGTGTCCCTCGGTCACCCCCTCCTCTCCTCCGGCTACCCCTCCCTGATGAGGGGCTCATGGGGGTCCCTGGCGTGCGCCATGTCTGTGTCCGCCCAGAGACGAGAGAGATGGGGGGGGGGGGGGGGGTGTTAAGGGGGGTGTTAAGGAGCTGCCTGCCGCCATCCCTGTTTAAATACTTAATGGCGCGTAGTCCTAATGTGACAGCTTCGGAGGGCGGGAGGGGAGAGATCCCTAAAGGAGAGGACTTCACCTTGCCAATTATTGGTTTCTTCGTGATTAAGGTGCACAATGTCGGCAAGTGGAGGGATATAAGGGAACGGGAACTGTATTTCAACCGGGCACCGATGGGCGATTTAAAATCAGGGTGACACAAGGTCAAGCAAGGTGACCTGTGCAGACAGGGCCGGATTATCCATAAGGGCACATGGGCCAACCAGTAGGGGGGCACCACAACCAGTGGGGGTGTACCACAACCAGTGGGGGGGCACCACATGAAACAAGCTTTAAAAAAAAGAATCGTAATTCGTAAAGGGGGGGGGGGGGGGGGGGTACAGTTGAGGTATAGTGCCCAGGGGCACCACATTGTGTTAATACGAGCCTATGTGCAGAGACGGGCGTTAAAGAGCAGGGTTAACCGAGGTCAAACAAGGCTCATTGTGGATTGTGGTTGCTTGTTTGTTTCTGAGGAATTTGCCTTGTCAACTTTTAAATGTATTAAATCTTTATTTTTGCTTTCCCAGTTCGGCTCTATTTACTTCTGATCTTTATCCTGCTGAATAGTTTAATCTCAGAGTCCCAATATTAATACTGTGATATTTTAATACAGACTTACAGTTTCTTAATAATTTATAGTTCCGTTTTAAAATAAAGTTTTGAAATAAATAAATACAACCAAGCGGTTGAATATGCAAATATATCCCACTGCACCAGCAGGATATATAAATATATATGTATGTATATATATATATATATATATATATATATATATATATATATATAATTGTAATGTATTTGTTTGCAGGATGTTCATGCATACTATTTATACAATAGCAGCAAGACCATACAATATAGCAATTAGTAGTTCTCAGTAATGACCCAAATTGGTTGTTGTCTTAGCTCAGGCCTGAACATGGTCTCAAGTCACACTTGTATATATATACTGTATATATATATATATATATATATATATATATATATATATTTATATATAGGTAATGGCTTTGATTTGCTTAGGGGATTATCTTTTAATGCACTTAAGGCCCAAAAAAGCAACCTAAATAAGGACCAAACCTAAGAGCATAGTGTTCGCTTTATGCCACTCTGGCGCGGTTTACAAACGACACAACCTTGAATATGATTTAAGGATCTCATCTCCAGCTTTATGATCGGAACAAAGTCGGGGCAGCAACTTTTGTCCCTAATTAGCGTGGTAAAAAAAGAGGGTTTTTGTCTACCCCCGAGGTCTTTAACAAAGGGATGCAATTTTCCTTGGTTATGACATGGGTTACCACGATGCCTCGCCTTTAACGCAACGCGAGGCCAGCCTCTAACGAGCAGCCGTAATGAGTGGTGATCTCATCAGCAGGGTCAACACCAGACGATGTGCCCGGTGCGTTCTGCTGCCCAGCTTCCTCAAAGCTCTTTACATCGCTCTCACAGTCGGGGGGCGAGGGGGGGGGCCAAGACTCTAAAGGAAATTATTTAATTATTTTAAGAAAAATTATGTTCTTGTAGAAAAAGCAAATTTTCACTTTTTGGATGCACATATGAAAAGTATGAAAGTTTTCATTTGTACTTCATTTGTATGTGTTCTTATCCTTCAGTGTTGGATATAAAAATCCTCATTCTTACACTAATCCATTCACGGACACGCTCAGCTCTCAACATAACTGATTAACCGCAAAGTCGAAACACTGCGCTGCCACATTCCAAAAAACAGTGGGCTTATATTCTCCACTCTGTATCTCTCTGTATCTCTCTGTAGCTCCGCTTCCAAATTTTCCATGGTCAGAATTCGACCTCATTGTTCGACAGAGTTCAACCTCATTGGCTGTTTAGTCTACCCAGCCAATGTACCTGCAGTGCTAAACCCCGCCCTCAGAATGTTACGGACTAATCATACCTTTACTTTGACCTCTGTCTTTTGCTTTAGCCAGACAGGGAAACAAACTAGGGTTGGTTTCATACCGGGGTATTTGTAATGTCCTGGGTTTCCCTTCAAGGATTAACAAATGAATGAATAAACAAACAATTTTTTTTTTGAAATGTGAGGCAGTGTTTTCATAGTTTGTGGATTTAATATGAAGCCCACCAGCAGCCAAACCCTTTGAACATATGGACTCCTCCATTTGCCTAAAGCACACTTAATCTCACCCAATTACAGACATTATAATTAATACTAAAGCAGAAGTGCCATGGCTGTGGGAGATTTTTTTTCATAACACCACAGCGAGTAAATGTGACTATTAAATACATTTAAGCTATCAAACACAAGCTATGTCATGTATCTCTGGATATGAATGTTTCTGCTTATATGCACTGCATGTAAAACAGAAAGCCGACTGTATGAGGATCATTATGGGGGCGGGGGGGGGGCAACAGAACATCGTCCTCCTGAACACCTTACCTGGCAGGGCAGAAAGCACTTGCACTCGATGACACCGTTGTTTTCAATACGCTGCACCATTATGTAAGGCATCTCCCGTCTCACTCGGCTGTGTTTGAATTGGGCCTTGAATGCTGATGATCTCGCTACGGTCACTTATATCGCTTGCTCAATTTCCCATACGATGTAGGTGTGCTGCTACGCAAGGCGTGACGGTCCAGACTGTCTGGACAGATTGTCATTTTCCTCCATATCCGTTTTTTTTTTGCTCTAAAGATTTATCCAAAAAGTGTTATTTTTCCTCCACTTGAACCACACAGCCCCTCCCTCATCGTGTAATGATACTGCAGGATGGTGGAATACGTGGTTTGCATCAATAACGTTCCAAGGGTGTGCGATATTTTCTTGAACTGGACACCGTTGCCTTTTAACATTTCCAAATCAATGCGTTACAAACCATTAACAAATCATCATTAACAACAATTATTTTCCGTGCATCATTTCCTTCAAAAATAATATTACTCATAATACTTAATAATAATATCAATATCAACTATTTGACCAGCATTTTTTATCATTGTCATGTTTAAAGCCCATTTTACGGGTTTCTGGTCAAATAGTTATGACTAATATTATTATTAAGTATTACTCATAATACTTAATAATAATATTAGTATTTAATATTATTAGTAGTTAATATTATTAACTATTTGACCAGCTCCCCGTTTAAAATGGGCTGTAACATGACAATGATAAACAGAAACTTGGTTAATAGTGGAGTGAAGAACAACATCCACTCGTTACTGTAACCAAGCATCACAGGACTAATTGAGTTTAGTTGAGTCTGTTTTTAAGCCTCATACGAATGTATCATTAAGTAACTAACTAATGAAATTTCTAAAAGTACTTCAGATGTTCTCAGTTTTTCATTAGTAATTATTTCTATCCATGTGTTTCTGCAAGTTGAGATCTGTTGGTTGGTTATTAACACGCAAATGCACATACGCACAGCCATACCCACTCCCCACAGACACACACACAACCAACCACCTACACACACACACCCCAAGTGCTGCCGCACCCACACTCATGGAGACAGACAGTCACAAAGACCGACAGACAGAGAGAGACAGACAGACAGACAGACTCACACACACACACACAGACAGGCAGAGAGCCAGACAGACGGACAGACGGACAGACAGGCAGAGAGCGAGACAGACAGAGAGCCAGACAGACAGACAGACAGAGAGCCGGACAGACAGACAGACAGAGAGCCGGACAGACAGACAGACAGACAGACAGAAAGGCAGAGAGCCAGACAGACAGACAGACAGACAGACAGACAGACAGACAGAGAGCCGGACAGACAGACAGACAGACAGAGAGCCGGACAGACAGACAGACAGAGAGCCGGACAGACAGACAGACAGACAGACAGACAGGCAGACAGACAGACAGAGAGCCAGACAGACAGACAGACAGACAGACAGACAGGCAGACAGACAGGCAGAGAGCCAGACAGACAGACAGACAGAGAGAGAGCCGGACAGACAGACAGACAGACAGACAGACAGACAGACAGACAGACAGAGAGCCGGACAGACAGACAGACAGACAGACAGACAGACAGACAGAGAGCCAGACAGACAGACAGACAGACAGGCAGAGAGCCAGACAGACAGACAGAGAGCCAGACAGACAGACAGACGGACAGACAGACAGACAGACAGAGAGCCAGACAGACAGACAGACAGACAGACAGACAGAAAGGCAGAGAGCCAGACAGACAGACAGACAGACAGACAGACAGACAGACAGACAGCCAGGCAGAGAGCCAGACAGACAGACAGGCAGACAGACAGGCAGAGAGCCAGACAGACAGACAGACAGACAGACAAACAGGCAGACAGACAGACAGACAGACAGACAGACAGGCAGACAGACAGACAGACAGACAGACAGACAGACAGACAGACAGTGTGGGCCTCCGCACCTCGCGTGCCGTTGAAGAAGAGCGTCTGCCTGCGGGGGTTCTGGATGACCACGATGGAGCCGTCGTAGTTCTGCAGCCGGCAGGAGATCTGCGCCGTGCCGCCCTCCAGCACCGTCACGTTCTCCGCCTGCACCGCCTGGCAGCGCGCTGGGGGAGACAGATGGGCGGGGGGGGGAGGGTTGAGAGAGGGAGAGAAAGAGAGATGGGGGGGGGGTGGTGGGTCGGGGGG
>NW_028179366.1:0-25215 GCF_964030765.1 Micromesistius poutassou | reverse complement strand
GGTTCCAGATGTTTGCACCTTTTGTTTTCTGTGTCTTCTGTTGTTGCTGTGTTGTTTTAGGCGATTGACTGGAGCATCTCACACCTCATGTCCTATGTATATATATGTATATATATATATACTGTATATTTGCTAGAATGTGATGGTATATCTCAAAATAATATGACTAGATTAAGGGGGATTTCTTAGGAGCAAAATACATTAATACATAAGGTATGCTCTATAAAAGGCTATAAAAGGTGCATGTATAGTAAAACCATAATTATAATATTATTAATAATAATAATAATCCAGTCAGACAAATTTGATTGCAAGCCGAAACAAAAATAGAGACAGGGCAATTATAATGACATTCACAGCAAGTGATTGTGCACGTGTTTGTATCTGTGTGTGTGTATCTGTGTGTGTGTGTGTTGACCACTACAGGGGTCATCGATGTCCCCTGCCGTCAGGGCCCACACAGCAGGGGGAACATGGGGGGGGGGGGGCCCTAGGGTCTTCCAGATGCTGCCTCCACCTCTCATCATTAACCCGAACTCCGAGACAGTAATTAGTGGTCCTCGCGGCATGAGCACCCGATTCAACTTCACACCACAGCTTCCCGGCTGTCATTTCAATCCCCGCAGCCTGGATCTGGACGGCCCGTGTCGCCACTGACCACAGCAAGTCCCGGCCACTCCCAACAAGGAGCCATCGAGGCCTTGGGTTGTGGTCTGATCCCATACTGTACTTAGTAGAACCAAAGTATATATAATACATGAAGGATGAGTTGGTTGATACTATCCTTTTGGGATGGATCTATTTACCCCCTTAACGGATGATTTGGTTTGTTTTTTTTCTGCCTGCGGTCGCTTCTGGAATCGCAGAGCAAAAAAGGCAGCGTTTCCCTGCTTTGACGGCCACTAGGGACGCTGCCCAGCTAGCTAAGCTAACAGTTAGCTTACAGCTAGACCCCTAGTCCCCTGCTCGTTCACCAGCCGGCCACATTATAACCCTTTGTGATGACTTGAGTTTAGACATGTTACCGGGAAAAGACAAGGTATATTATGCACAAAAAATATGTTTATATGTGTATAATTTTCGGCCCGAAAATATTGAACATGAAAGTAGCATGAAAGACGGTGCTGGCTGGGCGGGGGGGCGGGGGGTGAGGAGAGGAGACAAAGTGGATTACATGGTCTGCTAGCCTGAATGTCTGCTATCACGTTCTCTGTCCTGGCCGGCTGCATAATATGGCACAGGAGTGTAACAATTGGCACTCAGTGAAAAAAAAAAAAAGAAAAGTGCCTTTAAAGTTAAAGCTGATGGATGGCTTGTCAAAAATAATAATTGCGCTGGTTGGGGGAAAGTGGGTCTGCGAGCTCGAGAGAGAGAGAGAGGTAGGGATGGGTGGGTGGTGGTGGTGATGGTGGTGGTGGTGGTGGAGGGGGGGGGGGGGGGGGGGGAGTCTACAGAGAGCATGATGGGAAGTGACAGGGGTCTGTCAAGACACAGTGGCTGCCCAGAGTCGTGTGAAGCCCGAGCTGGAAGGTGGCAGAACGGAGCACACTGTCAGAGCAGGAAAGCACTGTTAATGCGGCGGGAAGAAAAGGAATCCGCCTGTCAGACCTGCTCAGCCGCCCGCCCCACTGCAGAGAGAGAGAGAGGGGGGGGGGGGGGGGGGGGGGGGGGGGGAAAGGTGTAGACAAGAGGAAGCCCCTAAGAGCCGGCCTCTCATTGGCCGAGGCCACAGGTATGGTACGTCTGTGGTTGGTGGGGGTCGGCGGGGGGATGGGGATGGGGTGGGGGTGGGAGTCGGGTGGTTCGCAAGAGGTGCGGCAACAGTAGGTGGCGGCTGCGGACCGGTTTAAACCGGTTCCCTTTGGGCCTCGGACAATTCATTAATCAGTTTGACAGATCTGGCCTTATTACAGGGAATATTTGACAGGTGAGCAATTGGATTGTCAACTGCCTACTAGAGTACGTTACATTTCAAAGGGACTTTTTTTCACCCCTGCCTTATAATTTCAGTGCAGCCCAGCCGCCATCTCGGCGGCAAACCGTTTATTGACCTTGGGAGCCAGGGACGCCGATATCTGGCTGGTTTATGTATTTCTTCTGGTCTCCACTATGTTCAGCGTGTGAATCTCCCCCACCCCCCCCCACCCCCCCTCCCTTTCACCCTGCTACCCGTGGCGTGTTGACTGGCCATGCATGATACAAAAGTGTCAGCGTTTGATTGGGGGGGTGGGGGGGTGGGGGTGAGGATGATGTATAGACTGATCCAACAAAGGATCGAGTGCCCGCAGAGACAGACAGCTAATAGATAGAGAGGCGAGAGCGGCCTCATTTAGAGAGAGGAAGGGCCGCTCACGCTGCCAATATGACAAAGGGGGGAAGTCGACAGCCATTGATCCTATGCTCACGGATGACAGCTTAAAAATTCAGCAATAATCATGACAAATGGGGAGAGGTGCCGCGGCCAGAGAATTATCAATAATCGGAAGGCTGCGAGGAAATGCCAAGGTCGGAGATAAAAGGCGAGCAACTTTATTTTATTTATTTCTTTATATCCGAAGTGCGCGCGCGGCCAACACTGCCAGGTGATATATCGGTTAGGCCGGCGGCTTCTAAAAGGACGAGGGTTGTTATTAATTAAGTTTCCGATCGCCCGCCCTCCCTCCCCCACCCACCACCACCTCCTTACAGTATGGATTCCAGTACTGGAGCCCCCCTGAATGCCAAGGGCAAAGTGGCGGTTGCGTAACAGCCAGTGGCCCTCTCTCTCTCTCTCTCTCTCTCTCTCTCTCTCCCCCCTCCCCCACCAGAGGGGCAGATGGATTCATTCTATTGATAACCCAAGCCTGTCGAAAAAGGAAAACTTGCAGAAGTGTGGCGTTTGCTTTTTTTTTCTTTACGGCCCGCCATCGACGCATGCTGATGTCGGAATCGAGCCGGGTTCAAAGACTGCTAAAATAACGACAGCATAATGATGAATACGGCAACGGTAAACTCTTAGGAGATTTGGAATTTGCAGAAAGCGCTGCTTGTTTTGGAGGTGACGGTATGTGGCTGCTGAACTGCTGTGCGTGTCTGTTTGATGGATCTCCGGCCTGTAGATCAGAATCTAGCTCCAACAATTCAGACAGCAGTTTGAATCAGTCAGAGCCTGTAGGAGTGATGTATATGGTCTTCTACTCAACCCCACAAACGCGCACGCACACACACGCAAGCGAGCACACACACACAAGCAAGCACGCACACCATACACACGCACACACACACACACACACTCATATGTGTGTCATAGCGACTCACAGGCATCTGACACATGCTTCATCCAACTGACATATCTGAATGTATCTATATCCACACACACACCAACACATAAGCTAATGCGGTGGCTACAGGCGGTGACCCCGACGCCCTCGACAACAATCAGGTGAAATCGTTCCGTCTTCAGAGTTAGCTCAGACTTCATTCGAGATGAATTATGAACTCGTGGCCCCTGAGAAGAAGTCAACTTTTGAAGTACAAGGAAAAGAGCTTGAGGTTAAAAAGTGTGTGTGTCCATGTGTGTGTGTGTGTGTCGGGGTGCTGACACGGACAGTACAGAGGGTTCTTTTCAGTGACATGCTAATGCTACTTCTAAAGCGATCCATTGTCTGCAGGCCGGCAGCCAATCAACAAAAACGACAACAACAGAAAAACAACTTCTTCAATGACGAAAAAAGCCCCGCGACAGAAGCCTACTTGGTTTTCCCCGTCCGATTTCACTGAGCGACATTGTTACAGTCTCCCAGCAGGTCTCTCATTCTCCACCACCACCAAACAGGGGTCAGAGGGAATTCCTCCCCCCCTCCTCCTCCTCCTCCTCCTCCCCCCATTCCCCAGGAAGGTCAAAGGGACAAGCGGGTAATTTATTAGCTGTGTCATGTTCCCGTGATTGACATGTCATTCTGGCACGGGGTCTTGACTTGGGACGCCTCCGTGAAAAGTGTCACGGCGCCGAAGATATGCGCGTCTCCAGCCGGCCCGAGGTGCGTTTTCTGGCGCGTCCGCTCCAAACTAGCACGCGGCTAACGGTGTCACGCTGGATATTAATCCTTGAACCGGGCATAGGTAAACAATCACATGGGGGAGAAAGGGAGAGAGAGAGAGAGAAAAAAAAAAAAGGGGCCCGGGGCTTCAAACGGCGTGCGAGGCGACGAAGCGTCTTTGCGATTCCCGGGCGGTTATAACACGTGAACGTATGGGGAACCTTTGAGACGGCTAGGCCGCACAGATTTGTGCCCGCGCACAAATCGAGTTAACGTGCGGTCGCGGGCGTCGATCCTGCTGCGACTTTATGAGATCAGGGCGCCATAACGTTAAATGTTTACCAGAGATTATACATATTACGATCATCACAGCAGGGCCGTCCAGAGGGCCGACGCCCACACACTTCCTGCGCCGCGGCAGTTAAGAGTAAAGCAGAGTTCCTGTTTTGCTGGAGCCATCTGTAAGACAAACCCGCCCAAGGTAAGAAAAAAACAAAACAAGCCATGACCGCGACTTGGCAGAAGATTAAACGAGGCCTCCGCAAAAGCCATTAATAATTCTCATATTTTGGAAGCAGACCATACATTCAGAATGCGCTGTATTTAATCTCCTCTCATGGCGCATATAAAAAAAAATAGAAGGGAAAGAGAAAAAAAAATGCTTGGCTGGAAGGGGAGTTTTTTTCCTGCCTTTTTTCTTTTTTTTCTCCTCCCCAGCCCAGAATGATGGGCCTGGCTGTTCCAAGGCACCCCATTTGTCTGTCAGGGCCCTGAGCACAGCCAGTGATTTACTTTCCATCACGTGAAGCTCATGTCCGGTTGATGATACTGCCGGCCGGGAGATGGGGGGGAATTTGTCACCTGCAGCTCCGACAGGGAGATAATTGCTGATAGTTAGTAGAATAATAGAATATGCCGGCATAACCAGTCGCCCTTGCATTCTGAAAAAGGGGGGAATATTGGCCGTCTGGTGGCGTGTTTATTTTCATACGTACGTCGTCTGAGGGTTTGAATCGCTTATACGCTTATCACGGTGCTATTCCAGCATCTGTGGTTAATGAATATATATCCGGTGATATGTTTAAGAGAGAGGAGTGGACAAGGGGCTTTCTCATTACTTTTCTTCTGGATTTCTTCCACATTAAAGGCACATTTAACATGAAGTATTTACAGTGGTCTGCCCTGATTTGGTGTAATGGGAGGCTTTTTGGAAGGAATTTAGAGAACTGAATGAAATACAGTCTTCTAAGTTATGTGTAGCGTACAGCAGGGAGGGGCTGCCTTATGACAGTTTGCATGAATCGGACATTGTAATTCCCTCCGACATGCATGTGTTGTATATCGTGTAACAGCAAAATAACCTACAGCGGGAGCCAAGCATGACAATATTAAACATTTTATTGCCTTTGTCCACCGGCCCGTTGAAAGATCATTTGCACGTTCTCCATTTATTTTCCAGCATCCAGAGCTCAACCCACTTAACAACGCAACACCCACCGGGGTCGCTGCTTTCACCTCATTATTTATTATTGATATACACGTTGAGTATATAGATTGCCAGATTTCATTCTTCACAAACGCAGCTGCAGCTGTGTCTTAACAAGCCCGTAAACTTTCCGTCTTGGGGACATATTTTGGACACGTTAACAACCCCAGGGCCCAATTATCAAAGCATATCAAGGCCAAAAGTTGGTGTTTATGTGGAGTTACTATTACCCCAAGTGCCTTTTGATTCCCCCTCCAGTACGCTTTTGGCACTTTCACTGACTTGCTCTTTCAGTCGCACTGTTTGAATGACTTTGTGTTTCCCCCATTCAACCCCTCATACAATACCGACCTTTGTGCAGCGTTAATTTGACCCAAATGTTGGCAACGTCCCCGCCGTGGCCTCCGCCCGGAGAGACCTCCGAGAAGAGACAGGGTCACCGCCAGACAGCCATTACAGATGGGAGCGGGGGAGCGAGGGCCCGCCGGAGATAAGGGGACGTGTGCCAAAGAGCTCCGTGGTGGGGGGGGGGGGGGGTTAAGGGAATCATCGCTGTGTAATAGCCGGTGCCGGGTCAGAGAGGCTGTCCTCCCGTGTGTTAAGTTAACTAACACTCACTAACTCACCCGAGTTCTCTTGGCTGAACCCGGGCTCTGGTGGAGCCCTGGGAAGAGAGGGGTCCACACTCACAGCAGTTTCAGTGACCTGGCTTATTCCCTTCCTAGTGCTCTGGAGTCGGGATGAGGAAGGGGGCGGGGGGGGGGGGGGGGGAGGAGAGAGAAAACTCATGGTGACCCCCATCGCTACTAGATGATGTGTTTGGTGCATTTAACCCCCTCTCCCGACCCCAGGAAAGGAAAATGCCTCGCTTTGAAGTGAAATACAAATTGTCTCTGTTGTGAGTGTCATGAAATGCTTATGGGTCCCTTTTTTGAGTCAAGGCATGTTTTATGAGTTCAATATACGCCTTATACTGTGATATACTGTTTAGCCACCGAAGGACACAGGGTAGTGCTTTACGACGCAATAAATACACGTTTTTACATCCTTTTTCCCCCCCCAACGTATTTTGGGGGGCGGGGGTCTTGTTTTTTTTCTTTTACAACGCTCCACCCAAAAAGCCTCGGGCGTGTACAGGTCCAACACGCAGGAATCTGGCCTTCAACCTAAGTCTCTCCACGGGTCCTCCACAGCCTCCACCTTCTAACTAGGCCTAATGAATGAGAGGGTGGGTCTTTGAGGATGGGGGGGGGGGGAGGGGGGGAGGGAGTGGGAGTGGGGGGGAGCAAGCAGCCAGGGATTGCTGATTAGGTCAGAGGAGTGGCCACTGGGCTGAGCATGATGGATGAGTGGCAGAATGAGTTTCTGCCTGCCGGTATTGTGAAATCTTTTCATCGTTGCTGATGGGGGGCCCTAAGCAGGAGACTGATAAATGAGAGCAAGTGTCAGATACGCCCGCTTTTTTTTTTTCCTTCTCATTGCAATGCCGTGGCTATGATACCGCCCCCACCCCACCCCACCCTACCCCATCCCAACCCATTCCACCCACTTCTCCAATCAGCACCGCGACGCACGTTGAAAAGTATTGATAAAAGTAAAAGTTTTTTCAGCGTTTTTTTTTTCTTTCTGTGAGCTGCCGAGGTCGCTGAAGGGGGCGTGGTGGGGGGGGGGGGGGGATGATGATTAAGGGGCCTGACTGTTGTACCAACCTGGGGTTGGCTGTGCTGTAAACACCAGTGGAGGCCAGCGGCCCACGCTGGGCAGAGTCACTTTTTATGTAGGGGCCGGCTGTTACCTTGGTGACGGATCCCCGTGATGAATGTGTCGCCTCCATCTGGCCGCGGCACATGCAATAAATATCTGGACCGTGTGTCCTGACCTCTCTTACTTACCAGACCCATCCCTCACGCCGAGAGAGAGAGAGAGAGAGAGAGAGAGAGAGAGAGAGAGAGAGAGAGAGAGAGAGAGAGAGAGAGAGAGAGAGAGAGAGAGAGAGAGAGAGAGAGAGAGAGAGAGAGAGAGAGAGAGAGAGATGGGGATAATGGGTCTGAGGAGGGAACCTCTGGATGATTGGTGTTCTTTATATGATTATGTGTTGCGGCATACAGAGGGATAAGAGCGCCAGGCAATCTAGTGTCAGTCCCCACTCACCGGCGTATATAAAAAAACACTGTTTAAAATGTTACTGCGCCGGGGGCCGCGGGGAGAGCGTGGCGCTTGGTAAATATGTGCACAGACTCTTGCTTTTCCTCCTCCTTCCCTCCCCGCTCCTTTAACGGCAGCAACTCTCGCGGTCTGACCTTGCAGCTCCCGTGCCCCATCCATCTTGGGCTGTTTAGCCATTTCACTGAATTCATACTGCGCAGATTAACACAATTCATCACCACAATCATCCCCGATTTATCACCCTTCCCAATGAATGTTTTGACGTCTAGTTAATTTTCTGCTGATGATTTATCAAATTATAATTACCATACTCTGAAGGAGTCATTCATTATGTTGATGCACGATAATGATGCCAAAGTGGATTGAATTTTAAGTAAGTTCTCGGCGATTATAACATATGCAATATTGTGAGTAATGTCTTACAATTTGGCCCCGTTGCAGCCGGCAAACTCGAGGGACTGTTAATGTTGTGACAGTAAATGCTGTAAAAAATAGGCAGGTTGTTAATTTAATTTTCCTCAGCAAATTGTTTGGCCAGGGCACACAGAGCATGAAGAGTCTTCAATCAGATTTAAAACTGGAGATCTCAGATGGTTAGTGATTAAAGGGGGCGATAATTCAATTGGTTCTGCTCTTTAGGATTTTCTATATAAGCTTAAGCTTTAGCGACATTTTATTGTTCACTGAGCCCTATAACTATGGCTGTAGAAAAATCAAATTACAGACTGGCCAGCCATTCGTACAAGCAATGAATGAATGAATAAATGAGGTCTTTTGATGTTTCATTTTCATACAAATTTTTAATTTACTGCCTCGGCGGCTTATGTTGTCAGGTGGTGTTAATATTTAAATCACAAACCGTCTATGTGCTGTTAAGATCAGTTTAGTGTGTGATCCAATAATGTCCTATTATTGAACTTCCCTTTATGTATTTAGGAGTCTGTGTCAGCCTCTATTATGATGATCAGTGCATGGTCTTATGGACTGGGATTGGGACTTTGTGCGTCATAGACTAATTGGAGGCTACTCAGATTGAATTAATTGTGTGCAATGCTGCTGGCATGATTTTCGGAAGCTTTTGTTTCGGACGCTGACGACGCCGTGTCATGCTAGGATGCAGAAACAATGCTAGGGCGATCAATTAGCACGGTGTTCTACATATGGCATTATGAGGTCACGAGGCCACGCCCCCTCTTCCTGAGGCCTGCTGTCCAATGCGCGCGGTGATAGGTCGTCGTTTGTTTTTCTTACGGGAGACTAATCCTGATTGGATAAGCTTCGAGAGTAGGCAGGACTACTTTTGAACCTAATGATAGCCCATGATCTGATGGATGGGGGGGGAGAGCGTTGTCAGGGGCCGTGCTCATTGGGCGGAGGTGGCGCGTCGTCTTTAGTGCAATGCATTACGGTGGATGCCGTCAAAGTCACTGACCCCCGGAACGGTCGACTGAATCCCATGGGGCTCTCCTTTGATGTGTTATTCCCCTCCGAGATGTGGATTTAACAGGGCCCACACTTACCAAGGGACTGATTTGGCTGTCTTTTTGTATAAGCCTCTTGTATTTCACGGGCACCAATTTTGGCAGGCTAAGTGCTCCAATTGAGCCATTTTGTTTCACTTTAAAATAAACCTAGATCTATTACGGTGATCTTTCATTCATGGCTCCTCTACCTCTCGCACTCTTTATCCACTTTGCTCTCCTCCTTCTCCTCGCTCGCACTGTGCCCCGGGAGCGATGCATGCTGGGTAACCTTGTGAGGGAAGGGGGAGGGAGTAAGGGGGGAGACGGGGTCTCGCCTTTCCACGCTGAGCTTGTCAACCCCAATCTGAAGTCATTTGGTGTGAAATGTGCGCCATGGACCGGGGGGCCCTGAAGGTCAGCGCCTGGTAATTGATGTTGCTTATTCATCTGTTTCCTGTGTCTTGGTCTCCCTTCTCCTTTGTTTGGATAGATTGTTTGAAGATTTACTGTAGTTCTTTAAGGGGCCTGAGAAGAGTGCCCCTGCTGTCCGGGCTCAATGTCCCCGCCACACGGGAGGGCCACCGCTGCTGACACACTGCTGCTTTTGGAAAGAAGCCTGTTTCACTAAGACAAGATGGAGGGAGCATCTCCCTGCATAACAATTAGGGAGGGGGGTGGTGGTGGGGGATAAAAGCGATCATCAGTCACACTTTACTTTTTCCTTTTCCTCTCAGTCAAGCTCAGTGAGTTTCTTTAATTCTTGGGGTAAATGTACACTTGGGAGCGGAGGAAAAAAAAGACGTATTTAAGCCAAATGACTAAACGTAAACACAAAATACCATGTGGGAATACTTGGATCTATTAGAGAAAGAACGTTTTTGAGAAGAACTTTTTTGAAACACAAAATAAAAATGTTTTCGCTTTGTTTTTGACGGCTGACTATTTTTCTGTATTTGTCGTATTCCTGCTAAATCAGCTTTCCCAAGAGCTACGAATAACTGAGTGAAGCCCTTGCCAGCACCACAAGACTCTCTCATGTGCTAAAAGAAAAGGGGGGTGATGGGGGGGGGGGGGGGGGGGAATCTCATGCAAACACACGAAGTTCACTGTGTCGCCACTTCCTAGTGTCCTCCACCCCACGCCGCCCCACTGCTCTACATGCCCTTGATGGCTGTCACCCGAGGTGCCGATAAACAATGGACTCATTTAAAAACAAAGAAATTATTATGGGAGAACGTTTAATCCCAGCTTGACATGTCAGTAGGCAGCATGGGCGACAGCTTTTCAAGAGACCCTTTGAAGTGGCAGCTCTTCCAAGGTCTTGGCTCATTACACAATAAAAGGCCACTTTGCATGTAACTGGAGTGGCTTAGGAAATGATGACTGGTGAAGCAGGACCCCCTGACTTCCAAGTGACGTGGAAAATACATTTATTTTTGTGATCTCCAAACAAAGGGGTTAATCAAAGCGAGATGTATTGTTTATTGTGAGAAGAACGGCAAGGGAAGCGTCGAAGACTGTAGTTAACCGTTGAGAATGTACATATTTCTGGAAACCGGGATAGCTTTTACACATGCATGTCAATGTCTTTAAACTCAATAAAGGTTACTAGGTCTCACAATATGATGGGGTTCTGAAACATCTTACAGTATCACTTTTGTTTTTTAAAGATTAAGAACAGCACGTTTCCATCGAAAACATGGCTCTGAATTGTTAATAATCAACAGCCCACGACCTGTCAAGCGACACTCTTAAACTCTTCCTGTCAAGTTATGAGACCACAACCGTGTCTTGGCACATGAGTGAGTTTTTTTAAAGAATAGCTTTCCGTTGGCTATAGGTCGGCCATTCCACTTCCTTTATCAACCCCCCCCTCCGCCTCCTCAGCCAAACAATAGTCCTAATCTCCTTGATCATGGCCCGTGAATGAGAAAGGAGGAATGTGAATGACGTGTCGCCGAGTAAACACAGGAAAGGCACCTGTGAGGACAATGTCTCGCGGTGGAACAAAACCTTGCGCAGGAGGCAGCTGGAAACCTTTTAATTAGCGCTAATTACCTTAGCAGAGGAACGTCGGAAAGGCTTGAAAGGATTTGTGTCAGTGCCTGAGAGATCAAAGATTGAGACGGTCAGATTTCGTACCTCTTTGCGGAGTCAGAAAGTAATAAGACGGGTGATAATAGCACCCGTGAGAATGGCTACGCAGGTGGTGGCATGTTTAATCCTCACTTAGGCTGACTGCCATTTACACAATTGGATGGGCCAATTTTAGACTCTTTTTCAAAAGAGGAGTTAAGCTTTGCTTGGGTGTGGGCCCCGGTTATTAAAGTAGCATTGTCCTTTTTTCTTCTGTATAAGCCCTGTATGTTTGTAAGGCACAGTCAAAATAACACAAAGGTTAACTAAATAAGTAGTAATAGACACCTAATTTGCTGGTGCAAAGGGTGCTATTCTATTTCATTCCATTTGTGTAACCCAGACATACAGTGAACGTCAGGGTGAAAAAGTGTAACGATGTATTAATAGTGGTGCGTACTCGTCTCATTTAAACGTCGTTATTAAGTCATGTCACCTGGCGGTGGCGGTTCATTTCTCTGATCCCCATAAGCCAGACAGGTCAGTGAAGGGTTATTTCTCCTTTGTCATAACCCTTCAACCTAGCCCCCGGGCGTGGTATCTGGAAGTTTGCAGAGCCTGGGTCAAATTGTAGCTTCGAGAAAAAAAAAGAGAAGGAAAAAAGAAAAAGAAAAGTCAGTCCCCTTCACTTCCAATCCAGCGTTCACATTCTTACCTACAGGCAACCTCTGCTTGGCCGCGGTCATTAATCAAAGCGAAGGGCTGTCCTGACCTCAGCCCCTTCCCTTTGAAGTGCGCTGTCCTCTGCAGCGGGAGGAAATCACTTGCTGCCTGATTCAATGAGCCATCGGTCGAGCCAGCAGACCTAATGACATGTGAGAATATTAACCTCCTACCACCACGAGCGCTTCTGCTTAGAAAGCAGTCTATTATTCATTCCGGTGCTCCGGTGGAACCCTATCCCTCAGCAGTGCCTCGGCGCTAAAACACCCGCCCACCAAGACTGTAGCCATGCCAAGGCGCACAGGGTTCAGTTTTTAAATAATGAAGCTGTTATATTCATAAAGGTTAAGGGCGCTCGTGTTTCGTGACACATTTTGATAAAGGATTCTCCGGCGTCGACACGGAGTGAAACCGCAAGGCAACTTCGTCTTTGGCGTAGCACTTTTGACAGGCGTTTTCTTTTCCTTTTCAGAATGAAACGGTTTCAGGGGGTATTGTGTATCTGGCATTGCCTGTTCTAAATGGGCGGGTTTCTTTGTAATGAGGTAGAAAAAAAAACAACAATCTTATCTTTTAAAAAAGCCGTTCTACTCCATGTCATTCGTTATTGTTTCTTATCTTGACAGACAATCTGTGCTATGAGGAACACAGAGAAAACAGTCCATTACGCACATATGAGGCCCATCACTCCTGCAGTATTGGCAAATTCATCAGCCATTTTACTCATTGCTCTCTGAGCAGCATGTTGATTTATCTGCCGTTTTTCTTTCTTCTCTTTTTTTTCTCGCCAACCGGTCGAGAGAATGGCCTCGTTAGAATACAATAATGACTTATTAACGTTACCGCTAGTTGGAGGCTCTCGGAACAATGAGATCAAATCGATCACAGCCACGCCGTCCTGCGTTACTTTCATTTGTCAAACACAAAAGAGCATCTGCTTAAAACGTATCTGGCGTCTTCCTTTGAAAAAAAAAAACCTCTAGGTGTAATCAAGGAAAATCACCTGACTGCACACACGGCCAAATTGTTACCAACACTGAGATGTGTTGTTGCCTGCTTTACAAAAGCCTCTTTCAGTTGGGAATCCTGAAACATTCCTTGAGCAGCTGGCCTTTTGGCACCGCTCTCGTTTCAAGTTGTTCACTTTCATTAGGTCCAGGGACGTCAGAAACTCAAGTCTGCGTTGTCCCTTCTGTCATGCCAGCCCAGACCTCCCTACTGACACATGGTGGAATCGGCTCGGACAAGTGATCAAAAAGTGTTGTGGCATGTCCTGGGCCTTGTGGGCTGGCCTCTGTACCCCATGGTCACTGGTTGAGGACATGCGACCTGAAATGCATGAAAACTAATGGCCGCCGTGACTGACATTTACGCCAATAAGCCCAAAGTGTTCGGCCGTTGTCAGCAGGAGTTTATCAATAGGCACGTCTGCATATGCACTGGTCTATTGATCCATCCATCTCTGTCCACCTATTTCTACATCACTGTGCTGTCTCTTGTCATTCAACGGGACGGCCTGTGAGGAGCTGCAGCAGCAGCCTCCATTTGCAGTTCCTCGGCCCTTGGAGGAGCGGAGAGAAAAGGAAAGGGTTGGGAATAATGGGACTTTTTTCAGCCAATGGGGACATGGTGTCCCGGCGCACCTCTGACTTTGTTGTTTTGGACCATTGATGCGTAGCGCACAAAGTCGGCCCTGATTCATTTATCGGGGCTATTGTTCTCACCAGCGCCGGTCTACGGTTTACGGTTATACTTTAACAAATCATTTCTAAGATCCGTCACCATCCTTTCTGTTTACACTGTCCTTCCTTCCACGCAGGAACGTTTAGTCAGCGAATGCGGGGAGTGTTTGTCATTTGCGCCCCTGTGCTCGTTAATGCACTTGCAAGCGAGCCAGAACCTGCGGTCTAGTCTAGTTGACACCATTAGCCCAAGGAGACCGCCACACGCTAACAGAGTGCCCTGCTAACGAGGCCCCAGGTTAATTGCAACGCAAACGCCTTGCAGGTGACACAGGGTTCCGAGGACCGGCGAGGAGAAGGGTGAGTGGTGGTGGGGGGGGGGGGGGGTTGTTGGTGATTAGAGGAAGGACCCACTCAGGTGACTCAAGGGGGGGGGGAGAGACTAGAGAAGCCTCATCAGGTCCCCGGGGGGGGGCCTGGTGGCGGGGAGGGAGGAGAGAGGGGAGGTGTCTCCAGGGAGCGGAGGCAAACAAGATTGTACCTGTGTGGAGGATGGAGGCGCCAGGACGCCAGGGGGTCGTTAGCAGCCCTGCGGCGGGAAGCGGAACGCACACGCAGCTCAGGGCCTATCAATGTCCAGGGGATAATAGGGGACGCCTGTTCTCCTCTGATCTGTCAAGCCGTCGAACCCGATGTCTCGTGATGATGAGGGGTGCTGAATGTGTGTGTGTGGGGGGCCGGGGGGGGGGGTGGGGGGTTGTTTCTATATGGCATCAGTGGAAATTTAATCTACGAGTGGCTGAGCTTAAACACAGATCATCGGGCTCATCGGTGAGACGGTGATGCGGCGTGCACATATCTGCACGGCGTTGCGCCCCGTGTAATTGTGATGCCGCGATGTTTCGGCTCTGACTAAGTTGTTATTAAAAAAGTACCTTTTTTTTTTACCCCCCCTCCCCCCCCCAAAACCTCAGACATCATTCCCCCCTCTCCCAGGGCACTGCATTTGCCTGATTAAATCACAGGGTGCACGCGGCAACGGTGACATGAAAACAACAATTAATAAGAAAGCGCACCCCCCCCTTACACACACACACACACACACACACACACACACCCCCTTCCCCCCGAATGCCGACTTGGTTTTAACCAACCTGCTAATAACATTACATGGCAGAAAATATCGTAATCAGACAGGTGAGAGGGGATTTGGGAGGCAATTTAGTTTGCTTTTCGTTAAGAAACTGTATTCTCATGTGGGTTTACTGCCAGCAGAATCAGGTATTTATTATTAAAAAATCCTGAACATGTTTTTTTCCCCCTCATATTTTGCTGTAGCTTGTTCTCAACAGCTTGCGTGCCTCGTATCGGAATAAAGATAGTTGCAGTTGATCCACTACACTAAGGGAGGGTGTGTGCATGTGTGTGTGTGTGGGGGCGGTGGGTTGATTGTGTGAACATACTGTGCTGTTTTCCTGGACACCTATCGCTTCATCTTTCTCTCCTCATCAATTTCACACACTACACCCAAGCATAAAGACACACACACACACACACACACACACACGACAACACACCCTCCCAAACATGCACGTACATGTGGGAATACACACACACATGCACATACACACAAACACACGCACATAAAGTGGACACATCTTAGACATACACAGAACGTCTTAACACCAACAAACGGACACGTGTGCGTTTGTACACACACACACACACACACACACACACACACACACACACCCAGACCCACACAGAGCACCATTCCTCACCAGGAATGCACATTAAAAAGGATTTGTTCCCCTAAAGCCGCTCAGCGTTCACGCGGGCAGTGGCAGACTTAAGTGTCAATTAAGGTGATGTACAGTGGGCACATTATCATACAAGCTTGTCAGCTGTGGCCATTTGAGGGAAACAAATACCCCCGGCTTTACACCTTCCACGACTTGAACTTTGCATGGACCCATCGCCGCAATGAATGTCACAGTCAATCATTTAGCCGCTTGGCGCGCAGGGCTGCTCGGCGAGTCGATGCATGGGGGGGGGGGGGGGGGGGGGATCAAGTCATTCCATACAAATAATACCCATCAAAAAAGAACGAAAATGTGGATTGCGACGGCTCTGTCACTTGCAGCCGCAGCAGCACAATCCGTCCGTCTGTCTGTCTGTCCGTCCGTCCGTCCGTCCGTGGGTCAGCCTTCCCTTCCCCCCCGACGATGGCGTTCCTCGGCTCTACGACTCATTACTGGGCGGCGGGGGGAGGGGGGGAAATTATAGCTCTCAGCGGGGATGATGGATGACAAGTTAAATTTGTGTCCAGGGACTGGAGGTGAACGGTGACAGAGGTATTTATCTTCAGAATGGAGGCTGGGGGTCAGCCGAGGCCCGGACGCCTTAAGGCGCCAGACATTGACAAATTCATCCAGTGGAAAGCCATTGCTTGGGACTTTTTCTTTTGTTTTTGAGTCCTGGCCACTCGCTAAGTGACCCGCATTGCTCATACTGCCAGCGTGTGAAGAATGCCCCTGCATGGCTGGGGAGCCCGGGCTCTTCTGTCGGGGTCCCTGGTAGTTCATTGATTTTCCTTTTGTTTTGTTTTTGTTTTTTTGTTTTTGGAAAGGCTTTAATCTTTGTCCTGGTGAGACTCTGAAAAGGTGCTTGTTTCGGTTGATCAGAAACAGTTGTGTCAGAGAGGAGGCGGTGGCGGAGCGGGGCGCGGGGGGGTCACACTGGGTTAATTTGGTTAATTTATCCGCCTAATTTGGTGCCTCGGCGTGCCAATATTTCTTCCTTTGGTTCGGCCTCATTTGTATTCGAGACGTTTCTCTTCGTACGTTCACGGGACTCGCTTTTTCTGCGCCGTTTGCAACTCAACCCGCCTTGTGTTTTCCCTGTGACGCAGTGATGAGGGAGGATAATGTGTTTATGTTTTGTCCTGCAGGTTTACGTACTGTAGACAGCGGGGTGAGCCACAGAGACCTCTAGTGGACGCTGAACACGCTCAAGGAGTTTATAAGGGGATTATTGCTTTCAGTACCTCCACTCATTAAAATCACAGTCTGTGATATATCTAGGCTGTTAAATATGCTATTAAATATATTCAATAGGAAATGCAATGATGATGACATATTGTGACACACTATTGATGTGTATGAATATATAGCCTAGTCATTTGTTCCAGTGCTTCCTGGCTGTAGTATTAGGTGGGCCAAGTGCAAGCTCTAAGTCACTATTGGGAAATCTAAGACCCTATATAACACCCTTATAAGATATAAGGGTGTTACTTATACAAACTTTAGTTTACTAACCCTCAGTCCAAAGGGATTTCAACAATTTCAAACAATTTCGATCGTCATCATCAGTATTTGAAACTAGTATGACGATAAAATCTTGAAAGCTAAATACCATCTGAAAATGATGTTTAAAATAAATTACACTTAACATTATCTCGATAAATGAATTTCCACATTTCCAGATATTTGGTGACCTATATTGAATCATAGCTTTATTTTCATACATGTTAAGTTCAGATTTTACTACCAGACCTCCAGGGGTATCCATGACGTGCCACACGAAAAGGCCAACAGTCTAATCGTGTGAACCACAGTCTGGCAACATTTGTATTCCTTGACATTCTGTCCGTGGTTTTGTGTTTCTGGCACCATAGGTCATACTTTGTAATTAGGACAATGTATAAGTGATGGATACAATGTGAAAGGAGTCATTTGTTTGTGCTTGTGGAAAAAAAATAAAACAACAACAGTTCGTGGGTGCTTTTACGATCACTAACCACTTTACCATGGTTCATCCATCACGTTGTCAACACTCCTGTGTTTGGACTCCATACAAGCCATGGCCCAGAGAGGAAAGAAACACAAACCGCAAAAAAAAAGCACCCCCCCCCCCCCCCTCCCCCCCTCCCTTCCCTGCCTTTCACGACAAGCCAAATTTTCACCTACAATTTACGCCCTCTTTTGTCTTGGAACCACCATCTTGAGATGATTTGTGAATGATAAAGTGTCTGTGTCTGTGTTTGTGTGTGTGGCTTGCAGACCATTACTCAAGTCTGATGGCTGTCACCCCCCCCGTGCACGTACCTTTAAAAACCACAAACACAACTGCTCGGCCAAAAGTAATCAGCGTAATCAACGCTCGCTTGTAGCTCTTTCTTTCACTCTTTCCCTTTTTTCTGGATTCTCTCTCAGACGCGACGTGGCCACTCGCCACGCAACAGCGATATTACATCGACTTTACGTCTCACAGTTGGATACACTCGCGCAATGAATGAAAGGTGATGCTATTGACAAGTGGAAACCCGCTCAATCAACGGTTAAAACATACTGTACTTCTAAAATGTATTTCCCATTCGCGCTGAGGGCCCGGTATTGACTTCCTGCCCGGTGTAGTGATGCAAATGTTAAATGAACTGTCACCACCAAGCATTGATTGTACTTCGATCGTGCTTTACAAAGCATTCATGTATCCTACACCTAAGGCAATTATTTCTGCTCATTTTTACTCCATTTCTCTCCCCCCTCCCCTTCATCACAACTGCAAGGGTGGGATTTGTTGCAACAATAAATAAAAGCGTTTCAATAAAGAAGACGTTAATATGTAATGTTAATTCACTTCTTTACAACAATGTGCCGGGACCGATTTATTCAAAGTAAAAGACTTAATGGATGCAGTCCTGTGTGTCCATTAACCGCAATGGACATTAATAGGTTTTCAGATGGCCCGGGACAGGAAGGATTACGCTACCCTACCATGGGTTCTTTTTTGGTTTTAACCAAGACTTATAAATATATTTACTTTGAGCAGATCCCCTTAAGTGCTTTTTCTTAACAATGCTAGCTCCATGAATGATTTACCATACAGGAATACCTTAAAGGAATCATTTGCTTGGGGGGAGGCTCGTGGTTAGTTTGATGCTGACAAGAGCATTATCTCCCGATTGACAGCCTTGCATGTTCTGCTAATGCAATATTTATCGTGTGTCACGTAGCTGTGCATTAGACCAGTGTGGATAGGCCATTGTCTCTGTCTTAGGTGCAAGGGGAGCTGACAATGGTTTTGGTTAAGGCGGGACAAAGACAGTCAGAAAATATGAAAGAAATAAAGGAAGAAAGGCAGCTTTTATGCCCTCTGGCCGTTTCCGCAATACATGCAGAACGAGCTCAGCGGGCTAGCTGCTTAGCAGGCTTCATTGGACATTCATTGGACAAATGAGAATCAATTCCTATCAAAGACATGATTTTATTGAAATGTAATGTTGTGATATTTTAAGAAGAGAAGTTCTGAAAGGATATTCTGTATAATTGGGATCAGTCCCTTCTATTCATATCTGGTCGCGGTTAACTGTTTTCTGCATATTGAGCGTGATAGAAACATGTCCACCAACTGCTTTCTGTTCACCAAAGGAACTCAAAGGAACTTACTGTGCTTTCCCCTGTAGTGTTGCTCCAATTCAATAACACAAGAATGTCAATTTGTGTTTGAAGTGAAAAGTGCATATTTGTTGAATTAGGAAAGTCCCAGCAAGTCCCTTGAACATACTTTTTTTTTGGGGGGGGGGGCGGGGTATTTGTAGTACCAACACAAGGCCATCAATCCCAGGTTCCGCTATTGACACTGTCCCTGCGTAATTAAGATCCTGTTATAATAACCGTGACAAAGGTCTTTATCTGACCCATCTATATTTTTGGGGACATTCTTCACATTGCTCGGTTCCTACGTGCCAGCCCCCTGCTTTCATGTCATAATCCCTCACAGATACTCCAAAGACGCTGTCGTCCTTTGAAGGAATTGCCTTTTGTAGCGTGATTCCCCCCCCACACCCCCACCCCCCACCCTCACCGCCGTGCATAAAAGGAGTTATTTTTGAACAACGGAGAATCTGACCTCACATCGTACGCGTGAGTCCTCATCAGAGTCGACAGCGGACGTCCAGTAGGCTCAGTGTTCCCCCAGCGGACGGACGTTCACATCGCAGCGACGGCGTCACACACCGCGCGCCACATGTAATTGCTTAATTAGGCTGACCCCCACCCCCCCCCCCCCCCCCCCGTCTCTCTCTTCACGCCGGTGTTCCAGCCGTCGGGCGCTTGTGTGATTCGTATCGTGTTAGGTTGCTCCGCCGGGATCACTTCGGTTGTATCCTGCGCGGCTGACTTTGTGTTGTGTTGTTGTGATTGTGATGCGCGTCTAATTAGTCATCGGCGGAGGATCAGATAGAGTGGGGCTGTTGAGGTCGCCGTGCCAACCGCTGTACTGATGTATCTGAAGCGGTTCGACCCCTAGTCTGGGACCTGCTGTGTGGGAGTGAGGGACGTTGGAGTACGGATGTTGGTTCAAAGACTTCTACAAGTCGGGGGTGAAAATGTGCATTTAATACGGATTTGAAAACAAATGCTCTTGTAAAACTCCAAAGGAACATTGTAATGAAGCCAGGTGTTGGACAGCTACAAAAAAATACACCCTAACTCATTTCTGTTGTCTTTTGCCTGTCGTACTCCCTTAGCTACACCTCCCCCCCCCGCCCCCCCCAACTGCTACGGACAGAAGAATCTGAATGTGTTTACCACCGGGTTAAGGTTTTCTTCCTGACGTTCCTAGTATGTGTAGATGTGAGATATCAGTAGACAATGGCAGTGTTACTGTATCATTCTGTCCTCGTGCGTGATGCAGCCTGTAAGGAGAGCAAAGGTCGGTGTGGTGGTGTTGAAGTTTCCCCTGGCAGGTGGTAGGTCTTCAGCAGCAGGCCTTTGAAGTGCAACACTCACCAGCCCCCATGTCAGATCACTGCCAGTATTTCCATATCACTTGTTTTGGTGGAGATAAGGGGGCTCGGTCGTCCCTTCATGTGTGCGCCGTCCCACAGGGCGAGTCCTTCCTTATCAAAGCGCCCTCTCTTTGAGCTCCGAGGGTCGTGTATTACAGTCAAGGGAGGACCCGCCGTTTTGTCCCTCATCCACACGGATGATCTGTAATGCTGACGTTCCCATGGCCATGTCGAAACACAACTCACCAGAATGATGGGATGGGAATCGTTGTGCGTGCGAATGTTTTTTACGGTTTCCTGTCGTTCTATGGTTAGGGTGTTCGGTTGCAACTTGTTTTGGTTTGGTTATGGTTTTGTTTGCTTTTTTTTGGTTTGCTTGCCTTTTTCGATCTTATCTCTGGCCTTAAAGGGGAAATGTGCAAGATAAATGTGCAAGAGTTTAAAGCATAAAAAAAACTCAAATTGTCAACATAATGTGCAGAAATAACTTAATATAATAATATATAATTTGACAGTCAAGGCGTCTATGTGTTGAGTTGAGTTGCAGCGATATTTACTTAAGTTAGCAGCTAACCCAGCTAGCCCCGGCCGGAATCGTCTCGTAACACAGCTTTGTACCTCAACAGGCGATTGTCGTTACTGCAGTGTCCAGTCTGCCCTCAGTCCAACATGAGAGGATGAAGAAGTAGAGCTCCCCAGAGGGTGTATTCTTAGTCAATCATGTCAAAGTGACACTGAGAAATGTAATGCTGGCTCTAACTTACTGGATCACTTGAAGGAGAGTCACCTGATGCCATGGCACAGATTTCCTACAAATATTTAGCTTCACGGTATATTCAGTGTGGCAGGAACTGTGCATTTTCTTGTTTTTTACAATACGGCTGGACACCCCACCTCTCTGGTAATATGCTGCCTCCTATTTTGTGGAGAACTAAATCGACATTTTGCCAAACCCTACAACCCTGCACTATTAACACAAACGGCTTCCATCCGTCCACAAAGCCAAGCGTTATCATTTAACAGAACAATCACATTTTGAAAAGGAACCACAGTTTAAAATATTGTTACTTTCTTGTTTTAGAATTCACAAGGAAGGCTTTTTTTTCTACAAAACAGCCTGTTTTACTCTGCGTACTCCCGGGCTAGCCTGTGTCAGTTTGCCGAAGTCAATACAGCCAGGCGTGAAGCAGGGGTCACGCTCAGAGCAACGCTTGTAACAACAAGTACAATCAAAGCGGTGAGTCAGCGTGGTCACATCATTCACTCGATAGGATTAATGCATAATTACGCCGCGCCTCTGGACGCGGACAGTAAAACTTAAAAGCACACGCAATTACTCATAATCACCTGAGAAATTGATGTATTAGCCGGGTTGCTAGGCTGTGCGAGCTAAGTAGCATGTGACCTCCAGATGAATGAATTATCAACAGGCGAAGCCCCCGTAGGCGGGCAGATGTTTGTGAGTGTTGCTGTTTTATCAGCCCGGTAATGGGAACAGGCACGGAACCAGATGAAATCAAATGATGTGAGTGCAGACAGCTGTGGCGTGTTTAGACTTAGCTGCTCGCGCTTTGTCCTAATCTAAGTAAATGTGTCCAAACGGAGATTTATAAACCCATAAACCTGCCGCCGCCGCCATCGGCTCGAGCTAATTCACTTTTTTTTTTTGCTTCAACAAACCCTCCTGTGGACGGGACGTGTTGAAATATACAGTTTTATTTTTTCACATTTTTCATTAAACAATGAATACGCGCTGAAAAAACAAAGTGCGTACGTACAATAAATCGCATTGGTGTCGTCGTTCTTAACAGCGATAAGTGCACCAGCAGCTGTTGGGTGGAACGCAGTCCTCTCTTAGGGGAGGGTGATCCCTGAGCACCAACCCTTATTCTCTAATTGCCATTTAATTCCGTGCTTTCTCCCCTTGATTACAAGATGTAACCAGCTTAATTAAGCACAGATGACTTGTTTATGAACTCCTTGGAACCCGCCGGCCTGTTGCGGTACACGCCATGTTTTGCAATGGGAGTCTTTTTATGTTTTAATGGCTCGACGGAGGTGTGCTAACACTTTAGATTTTCTTTCATCGCATTTCCGCAGCTGTTATTGTGAGGCGAAACAGGGGGAGGGAAAGAAAAAAAAAAAGCATGTGAGAAGATTATAATCATACTGTAGCAAACACTTCAATGGAGTCCCTCTGATCGTGGGAGAGTTGTGTTGTGTAGCCCGCAGGCTGAATATCTCTTTCAGGTGAAAGATTTTAGTGTTGGTCTAGTGGTGAAGAGGCAGCCCCCCCATCCCCACGTCTTTTGTCTGCGCCCCCCCCGGGCCTCCTGCAACCCCCAGGAGCTGCTGTCCACTTGAGTGTGCATGCATGTGTTTGTGTTTGTGTGCGCGGGCGTGGGCGGGTGTGTGAGTGTGTGCGTCCATGTGCGGGTTGTTGTGTTTTTTTTCACTCTCCTGTCACACTTTTCAGGAACAATTAGAGAAAAGAAAGTAAATTGTTCCCAGGCACTTGGATCGCTGTCCTCGCGACATCTGCCAGCCTGGATGCCAATGGATGATAGATTCCTTCTTCATTAGCCAGGGGTGTGGGATTACCGAGCAAGAAACACATTAATCACCACTTTCTGTGGCAGCATGAATGCAGTCGGAGCTCTTTGTTTGAAGAGGAGAGGCGAGCAGAAAGAAAAAAGAAAAGTTTTGTCTTTTTCACTAATGTGTCACTCTTATTCGGTGACAGGCCGCAATCAATCATGTTGAGTGGCAGCAGTGATAGGTTACACTGTTTACACAATGTGTAATGAAGGATCATGTTACGCACCATTGTTCATACGCAGGCGACGCTCTCTCTCTAGCTCTCTCTCTCTCTCTCTCTCTCTCTCTCTCTCTCCCTCCTTTCACACACGGCTCTCAAATGGGGTTGACTTGCACGCCCTAAAAACAAAACACACATCCCTCTACTGCCTGCTCTCTTTATTTGTCCTTTTTAAACAAAGACATGTAAAAACACACATGCACTTACGGGCGTGGAGGTGAAATACGTGCACGACACACAGGCACATACACACAAACACACACACACACACACACACACACACACATATGCATGCACAGACACAGAGACCAGTCAATGTTTTTTTATGTGTCTATTCACAAAGTAATATTATTCACTTGGTAATTTATTTGTTAAAAATAAATCAATCAACAGTTTGACAATAATCTTATCCAAACTGTAGTTGTACCGGCCAACTTCTGCAAACAAAGGTTTTTGCTTAGAGTAGATATTTTGTTTTATAAGATCTCAAAATATTTCAAATTCAGAATCCCATGACAGTGTTGTGTTTTTTGGACGTGAATTAGTTCCTTGTTACAGTAAAAAAAAAAAACTTCCCTTAGCCTCTAACTTAGAACTTACAAGAAATGTGACAAGCAAGGCCCGCACAAGTTCTGCCATACTGAACGATCGTTTGCCAAGATTGTTGAGACAAGACAATATTTCTAACTCATATTTGCAGAGTGTCACTTCACCGATGCTGAAAGCAGGGTCTGCTCACTGCGTACGAGAGCCTATGAGTCTTCTTCCCAACCGCCTCGGAGCAGCCCACTGACAACCTCGTTTACAACGTCTACTCTGCTACGCCCTTATTTCGAAGTGGACGAATGTCTTCCCTCTGGGCACTGGTGTGGGGAGGATTAACAGGATTACTTTACATCTCCTGAGTACCAGCCCTGTCTCTCTTCCTCTGGTGACACCAACTCTTTTCAGAGATGTATCCAGTTTTATAACACCCCCCCCCCCCCCCCCCCCTTGTCCCACGTCATTTGATCCAGCGAACTAGTTGCCTGTCTGCCCTAAATGAAGGTGTGATCCCCTTCTGTCTTCCAATAAGTCAGACAGAGGTGGAGATTGGCCTTCAGATATATAATGAGAGAGCTGAGAGGGCTTTGGTTGTGATCCATCATCCCTGTATCAGATCGTCTCCATTTACCCGCGGTCAATAGAGGAGACGAGAGGAGCTGATTGGATGGGATTGAAAACTGGTGCGTGCTTCCCTGGCCGTCTGTGTGTTTTGATATTTGGGGTTTGACGATGCGAGTGGAGTTTCATTTGATGCAACATGTTGTTGAGATGGGAGATGCCTGAAGCCAGACTAACTTGACTGACTTCCTGTAGCTAGCCTGGGGCCAAAGCCACCCCTACACCGGATAAATGCAGTTTTTCTGTCCACATGCAAATCTTGTACTAGCATAATACTTTTCTCCCAAGACACTGTCCATCCACACTGAAATATCCTTTGCATAGTGCATACCTTCTCTTATGTGCATGCAAAGAACACTTTAGCTGGCCGCAAATGTCTGGATCCCATCTTAAAGATATGTCATGTGTTTTCAGAAATACAATATTTTTTCTGCGTCCACAAAGCAACAGCAGGATTTCAGATTTTCCACTTTGGACACAATGGTGGAAAAAAGCATGCATTTTTACATGGTGTACTGTAGTGTGGCCTCAGTCAAAAGTTAAAAGTGGCAGTGGAGGTGTCATGGTGTGACACACACACACACACACACACACACACACACACACACACACACACACACACACACACACACACAGTATTGCATGTGTAAGTATATATGTAACTATGGTTTGTGTGTATATACATATATATATATCTAGATATTTTTATACCTACACACACATACATACATTGTTATCCATGTGCTGTCCCGCTGCTATTGTCAAGCCCGGCCGCTGTTTTATTGATGTGACATTTCCTGTTTTTCTCCTCCTCTGCAGTCTTCTCCA